>NW_027459577.1:0-217878 GCF_050624435.1 Tenrec ecaudatus
GGGGGGTAGGGGTGAGGGTGAGGGTGAGGTTGAGGGTGAGGGTGAGGGTGAGGGTGAGGGTTCGATAAAATTGATGTGTGACTTTACAGGGCCAATATTAAGCCAGCATATACAAAAGACTTACTCCCTCCCCCAACAGAATGGGTTCTTTTCTCCAAGATTTCACGAAACATAGCATGACCAGGAAAGACAACCGGTCCAAATTCCTAAAGCCAATAAAGTGGAGGCCGTCCCTCCCCTCCCCTCCCCATCCCCATCCTCTTTATCCCACTTTGCAGGACAACTCAAGAGCGGGAGAGCTGGCTTAAGACCCATTGTGACCGCTGCCTGCCTATCAGTTCATGGGGGCAAAAGGAAGAGAAATAGCACTTCTTTTAAAGTCACCCCGCAACACGTGCACTAGGGTTGGCATATCCTCTCCATCCCCCAAGAAGGATCACTGGTCAGCAGCATTCTCTTCTTAAGCCAAGCAGCCCAAACACCTGGGGAAAACCCAAGAGTCCCTCTTTGGGTCTATGTCCCATTTTTCCCCCAGGATTGCATAATTGGAATAAACAAAAACCCCTGTCTGAGAAACCACAAGGTCTGATTTCTTTGCTAGACTAGCTTTTCCACATGCATCAGCCCACCTCAGACAAGTGCCAGCCACTTCTGCAGGTGCTGTTCACAGCAGAGGAATGCGAGCCCTTCCAGAGAGAGGCCCAGAAAGCAGTCAATAGAACTGATGGTCAGCCAGCGGGCACTCCCCAGTGGAGAGAAACTCTTTTTACCACTCCACGAATAATGTGGGACCCAAACTCCCAGTAAGGCCCCGAGGGCTTAGCCAGGTATCACCAGTCTCTCTTGCAGGGCCTCCGCAGGACAACTAGGAAACCTATGCATTTATCTAAGGTCAGTGAGAATTTTCAGGCGCCTACAAGCGAATGTCTGCCTGCCTGCCTGCCTGCCTTTTTAGAGTGGCTGATGGAAGCCTGCGTTCTTTGTACCCCAAAGGACC
Source organism: Tenrec ecaudatus (assembly GCF_050624435.1). Lineage (NCBI taxonomy): Eukaryota > Metazoa > Chordata > Mammalia > Afrosoricida > Tenrecidae > Tenrec > Tenrec ecaudatus. The sequence continues at coordinate 998 of NW_027459577.1, forward strand.
CAGAGGCCCCTGAGAACAAGAGGGAAATAAGTATTGCCTTTATTACTCAGCCTGCCTCAGACATGAAAAAGAAATGAGAAGCATTTGAAGAGAACAATCTTCGTGATTTGGTAGAAGTGTCTTATTGGGTGTATCACAACACAGATGACCCTACCACGACAGAGACAAAGAAATAGCTAAAATACTAGGAATTGCCATGAGACACAACAGAGACTCAGAAAAAGAGATCATGGCCCACTCACGGAGAGACTGACCTGTGGCACCGCCAAGCCCTGAGGAAGGTAGGATCCAGGTGCCTACTACAGAAGAGACAGACATTGGAAAAAACATTGCATTGAAAACTCCAGGAGAGACGGACAAACCTCCACTAGAGAGGACGGGCCTCGTCCTCGCCTAGAAAAACCCAAGTGAGAGACAATAACGCTTGAGGGAGCTTAAGGAATGTCTCAGGGCTCTGTTTCACTGGCCACCAGGATCCCGTGCTAACTGTCCAAGTTGGGGGCCAGCCAGGAAATGTCTTGGAGGACACAGGGGCCATCTTCTCAGGTTCAAAAAAGAGAACGGACACATTGTCAAAGGAAAGATCGGAATTACTGTCAGCCTATGATTGCTTCCAAAGTACTCACACCAGAAGGTTTGCATGGAGATTGGGGGGTTTCCCAAGCCATCAAGGTAAAAAATGTCTCTCTGCCCTATGGTCCCAGTTAGCCACATGGTTTTCATGGCACTGGCTCCCGGTTCGGCTGTTGAGCCAGTGAAACTCTTTTAGCAGGAGTTGAAGTGGCCATCAACGGAAGGACAAAACCTCCACAGTGGGCTTCCCGTATCAATACGAAGCCACCTATATCACCTCTTGGACATTATCATTGTCCTGGACTCTGAATCGCCACCCCATATCTAGAATGCGCCTGACATGTCCACATGGTTTGAATCAGGTTCGGGTTAACCCCTCTTGATCACTTAGTGACATGGGACACTAGACCCTGGAATACCTTTACTTTCCAGATGAGAAAACTCACTCAAAAAGACACAGGTACTGACCAACTGGAACACAACTGGTTAACAACAAAGCCACATTCCCAACCAGTGTCTGGAGTCAGAGCTCAGAGCCCCATATGCCTGTGCCCAGCTGAGCAGTCACCCTCTCCTGGACCCTCGAAAGATCTGAGCAGATCCTCCCCCCACCCATGCCCATCTCCCACACCCAAATATGTTTTTTCATAGGATGGCACTATATCTGCAGCTCTGGGAGAGGGACAAATCTGATGGAGAATACGGAGCAGACGAAGGGGGAGGAGGGGAGAATGGAGCACATCCTGACCCACCAGGCCTTGACGATGATGTTCCCACTCAGAGAAGACAGTCCACACAGAAGACCACATGGCCAGCCCAAGATGAGACACGACGTCCCTCAAAGACTCATAGCCCTAGAAGGGACAACACTGGAGACACAGTGCGGGAACGGATCCCGCCACACCGAGACATAGCACTAAGGGGGTGCAGCAGAAGAGTAAGGAGGTGGAGCAACAAGGTCCCCAGGGAATGCCAAAGGAGGACTTTGGGGGGAGGACTTGGTGCCCGCACAGACTGGACTGGAAAACACTGCTAAGGGCCAACAAACATTCCGTGAACTAACTACGAGCTTTCCTTTTTTGAGAGTTGTATTTTCTTTGATGGTCATTGGATTTTGGCAGTGGCAGCAAAAACACCCCGAGGGTGGGATAAATGGCATCGCGCCACATGTGCCCCATGGACCACAGTTTGAGGACGCCAGCCTTAGGGGTTCCTGGGTGCACTGGGGATGAAGGTCTCCTACTGCTCCTCGAGAGGAGAAATGCTCTAAGTTCTGGCATCTCCGCCCACTTTCCCGGCACTCTACCGAACTGTTCCCGGTGAATCACGGTTGGAAGGGAAAGCGTACCCTTCTCTGCCCACCATTCTCCTTTCTCAAAACGACACTGTGGCCAAATAGAGTTGCAAAGTGAATCTATCAGCTTTTGTTTGCCCAGCCTCTCTGTATCAACTCTATCCCAATTGGACACGATTCATGCAAGGGGGCAATTCCTGAGCATCAAGCTGCTAAGTCCCATCTAGAAAGCACAAAACAAGGAGGCGATTGACAGCTTGCTGCCTCCAGGTCAATAACCCCCACTTGAGAGCACACCCCTGGGTTGCCCTGAATCTCATGCCTCAGCCCGAGGGAATGGGTCAAGGACTAGTCGCCGAGGGCGACCTTTAGGTCCAACCATTTTTCTGGACAACAGGCTAGGAGGACCACTGCTTGGGATGGCCCCAAGGCCCTCCAAGACGCCTGCTGGCGGGGCTGATGCTCAAATCTCTCAAGGGAAGGGACACGTGGCAAATCAGGGAACCTTAAGGGAAATTGGAATTTCTGGCTGGAACATCATGGCAGAGGAGCTGTGTATTAAGTAAGAGCTGTCCCCAAAAGTGCCTGAAGCAGCATCGCTGAAAGCCTAAATAACAGTGACTCCGCCTAGGCTTCCGAACGCCATTGGCCTAAGCCTGGGCCACGGAAAAGCAGCCTGTAAGAAGGAACAAACCAAATCTGGAAGAACACTAGCCCTATAACGCCTCAAGTTTTAAATTTTGGAATTATTTTTTTTGGTTTTTATTATTTAATTTCATAGTTATCAATATATATGACATTCAAAATATATTTTAAAAGCATAAAATTTTCAGTGTTTTTGAAATGTGACCAAATTGTCACATTTATAATTTGGGTACCAGATACGTTTTCATTAAGAATTATGACAATTTTGTGCTTGGCGTTATAGGGCTAGAGCAGCTTGTTTGAAAAACCAGGAGAAAGGCAAAGGGAATGGAGGGGAAAAGGGAAACTTTGGGCTCCCGGGACCAGGCAGGGCTAACTCCCAGGCCTCTTCACCCAGCTCCCTAGGCAGCGCCCTTCCACATGTGGACTGGTGGGTGCCATCTTGGCCATGGTCACAGATCCTGTTACCTCTCGACTACAATGGCGACTGTGTAGGATCTCTGGGAAAAGCTGAAACAGCTTTGACAAGAGTGAAGCCATTTGGGGCTGACAGAAGCCACCATGAAAAGAAAATAAAGTAGCTAGGAAGTGTAAATGAACTAGCTGATATTGGGGAGGTAGGCTGTGCAGACGTCGCCCAAGGGAATGTCATGAAGGAAATGGGTGTTCAGAAGGCTTGTGAGAACGACCAGAGCAGTTTTGGTTCAACTAAGAATGGCTAACCCTAATACCCCGCTTCTCACTCGCCTAGTCCTGAGGAAGTATCCATGTACCTACTATACAAAACAGTGGAAAAATCAGTGCCTTGAAAAGCCCAGGAGAGGCGGACGAGCCACCACTAGAGAGAACGGGCCTAGTCCTCGCCTAGAAAAATCGAAGCTACAGACAATAATGCTCAAAGCTGAATAAAGGTGTCCAGGCTCTGTTTCACTTGACCCCAAAGAGCCCATGCTCACTCTCCATGTAGGGAGCCAGCCAGTAAATTTCTAGGTGGACAAAGGGGTCACCTTCTTGGTTTCAGAAAAGACTACAGGTGCCTTGTCAAAAGGAAAGGCTTTCATTACAGGGGCCCCAGGGCAGACCCAAGCACACCCATGGACAACGGCCAGAATAACAGATTTAGCACAAGAGACAGTTACACGCTCACCCTGGTAATGCCTCAATGCCCCTTTCCCCTAATTGATCGTGACTTATTATGAAAAATGGCAGCCATAATTACTTTCTCATCTGCTACAACCACCTTAACCCTTGAACTTGAAAAGCCAAAAGTTTTGCTCACCACTCCAATGTCAGAGTGATATGTGTTTTATCAAGGAGCAGAAGAGACCTCCTCAAAGGAACTTCTTGATAAATCACTAAAAGATATTCCTTTTGTTTGGGCAGAGAACAACCTGCCAGACCTTTCTGAACTTCAGGTGCCTGGGGTCGTACAACTTCTGAGCTCAGCTACACTGGTGTGTCAAGCTAACCCTACTCCCTGGATAGCAAAAGTGGGTATTTCTGTTCCCATTTGCAGACTAAAGGGGACAGGCATTTGGGTCCTCTGCAAGTCCACATGGAATGCTCCCCTGCTGCCCATGCAGAAGCCGGGAACTGAGGACTTCCAACCGGTGCAGGATCTCAGAGAGGCAAATGAGAGGATAGAAACTGGCCACCCCACGTGCCAAACCCTGAGATCCTCCTGAGTACTATCCCATCAAACTGAATTTGTTATACTGTTTTGAACTTAAAGATGCTTTGTTCTCCATACCCGTGTCCCCTGCACATCAACCCAGTGAAGACTTACAGGGACACAAGGAGGAACACCCCCAAACCACCTTGCTCCAGTATGCAGATGACCTCCTCCTGGCCTCCGAAACCCTGGAGGAATGCCAACGGGCTACCAAGGACCTGATAATAGTCCTTGGCCCATTGGGGTACAGGGTATCTGCAAGAAAGGCTCAACTGTGTGTCCATAAAGCTGTATACCTAGGCTACCAACTGGAGGAGGGAAAACGGACCTTGCCCCCCAGCCGCACTGAGGCGATCCTCAAAATCTCAGTCCCTGAGACGAAGAAGCAGTTGCAAGAGTTTCTAGGAACTGTGGGGTACTGTCCATTGTGGAATTTGGGATTTGCAAAAACAACGAAACCCCTATATGCAAGTACTGGGGAAAGGAAAAAGAACTTAAATGGACTGAAGTAGAACAACAAGCGTTTGAATCCTTTAAAAAGTCGCTCATATGGGCAACCTCCCTTGCCCTACTAGACATAGTAAAGCCCTTCCAATTGTCTATGTGAGGCCAGAGGCACAGCAAAAGAAGTGCTAACTGAGAACTTGCGGCCATGGAAGAGACCTGTGACATATCTTTCAAAGAAACTGGACTCTGTAGCTGCAAGATGGCTGAGCTGCATGCGAGCTGTGGCTGTCATGGCCATCCTAGTCATAGAAGCTAGGAAGCTTACACTGGGACAGGATATTGCTGTGGTAGGGGGACCTATGTTTGAACCAGTCCTAACCAGTCCCCCGGACCGGTGGATCTCGAATGCCAGGACTATACCACAAATCCCCAAGGTAGTGGCTGTGACCATGCCATCCCCAGTGTTACAGCCACAACCTACATACTCAGAAAATGATCTAAAGATAAGCCAAGAGCTGGCCTGCCAAAAAGACTGGGAGCATCCATGGTGGCTGCTCCATCCTGATGGAAGAAGATTCATGCCAGAAGCTCTGGGAGAGATCTGATTCAAGGACTGCATGAAGGTATGCATTTGGGATCATCTCTAAACTGTCTCAGTTGCTTCTCAGGCACTTTTACATACCCAGGCTTGGACACTGGGTGGCAGATGTCATCCACCGTTGATTGCACTGTGCTCGGGTAAACAACCCCAGAAAGAAAAGGAGCAACCCCAACCACGAGCTCGAGGTAGTAGTCCAGGAGAATTCTGGGAGGTGGACTTTATGGATATCAAATTTAGAAAGTATGGCTACCGATATTTGCTGGTGTTCGTAGACACCTGTTCTGGATGGGTGGAAGCCTTCCCAACAAAGAAGGAAACTGCTGCCACTGTGTGTAAATTATTAGTAACTAAAATTGTCCCTAGATTTGGCCTTCCCACCACCTTGGGGTCCAACAATGGCCCAACATTTATTGCTCAAATTACTAAAGTCTTAGCAATGCTTCTAAATATTAACTGGAAGCTCTTCAGGGCAAGTAGAAAAAATAAACAGAACCCTAAAGGAATTGTTCGTTAAGTTGCATTTAGGACCTGGCGAGAACTGGGTTGATCCTTACTTTACCTTTTGCCCTACTACAAGTCCGATGCACTCCCTATGTGAAAAGCATGACCCCATTTGAATTTATGTTTGGCAGACCTTCCCCAAATCCTCCCAAGATTGAAAGAAGTAGAAATAATGGAAGTCACTAATCGTTCCCTCATCGAGTGCCTGCAGGCTGTGCAACAGGTGAGAGACAAATCATCTGCTCTGACACCTTCATTTTGGGCCTAACCAAGGGAAAGGGAACAGGCAGCCAACAACGTGCAACCAGGAAACTGGACATGGGTAAAGAAGCACCAACCTGACACCTTAGAACCTAGGTGGACTGGCCCATACCAAGTGATACTTACAACACCAACTGCTGTTAAAATAGTGGGGAGGGGGCCATAGATTCATCAGTCATAAGTAAAAAAAAAAAAAAAAGCCCTCCCTGAGCATATCCTGAAAAGATGGACACCAAGAAAGACGGAAAATCCTTCAAAATTAAGGCTTTACAGAACTAAATTGTTTTTCTCCGAGTATTGCTGACAGCACCCACTGCTTCCCCCAAGCACAAACACATCTGTGGACTGCTATTCTAACCTCCAGCAGACTCAGGTTTACACAGGCACCTCAGGGCCCCTCATGGGGCACAGCCTACCTAGAAGCTGCTGGAGAGAAAGTCGCTCAGTGCGCTACGGGATCCTGCCTTTGGGATGATGTTCCCACTCAGAAAAGACAGTCCACACAGAAGACCACATGGCCAGCCCAAGATGAGACACGACGTCCCTCAAAGACCCATAGCCCTAGAAGGGACAACACTGGAGACACAGTGCGGGAACAGATCCCGCCACACCGAGGCATAGCACTAAGGGGGTGCAGCAGAAGAGTAAGGAGGTGGAGCAACAAGGTCCCCAGGGAATGCAAAGGAGGACTTTGGGGGCAGGACTTGGTGCCCGCACAGACTGGACTGGAAAACACTGCTAAGGGCCAACAAACAGTCCGTGAACTAACTACGAGCTTTCCTTTCTTGAGGAGTTGTGTTTTCTTTGATGGTCATTGGATTTTGGCTATTTCCTTTCTTTTGGTGCTTGCTTTCGCTCTGTCTTGTGTTTGTGCATGTTATCACCTCTACTGTATGTCTAAAATGAGATGCAGGATGCACAATCTGCCGGAGAGAAAAAGGGGACCAACGCTTCGCGGGAGGGCCACGGGAAAGAGGGAGTTGGGGGGAAAGGGAGTGATGTCAAGAAACCCAGAGACAAGGGAACAACAAGTGGATGCAAATCCGTGGTGAGGGCGATGTAGGAATCCTGGTAGGGCGTGATCAAGGGTGAAGGAACCAAGAGGATTTACTGAAACCCAAATGAAGACTGAGCATGGCAGTGGGCACAAGAGGGAAATGAAAGGGAATAGCAGAGCGACCTAGGAAGCACGGGCCAGTTATACAGGTCTAAAGAAAGGCACGCACAGATGTAAATATATTTATCTGTGAGCATGGGGAAATACACCTATGTCCATATCTTTATAGGTTTCCTATTAAGGTAGCAGATGGCCTTTGGGCCTCCACTCAAGGACTCTCTCATTGCAAGAATACCTTGTTCTATTACATTGGCATTCTATGATGCTCACCTTCCCGACACGTTCCCTGATGTCTAAGCGGTTGCATAAGCAAATGTGGTCAAGAAAGCTGATGGTGCCCTGCTATCAAAAGATATGGCATCTGAGGTCTTTTTAAAGGCCTGAAGGGTAAGCAAGCGGCCATGTAGCTCAGAAACAACAGAGCCCACATGGAATAAGCATACCAGCCTGTGCGATCACGAGGTATCAAAGGGATCAGGCATCATCAGCACAAAAAAATCTCATTGCGAATGAGCAGGGAATGCTGGGTAGAGAGCCAAAGCCCATTTGCAGTACACTGGACATTCCCTTAAGTAAGGTCTTGGGGAAGAGACATGCCTACACAGGGTACTAGACAGCAACGGTGAAACACAACTTTCCTCTAGCTCCTCAATGCTTCCTCTCCCCTCACTATCAAGATCCCAATTATAACTTACAAATCTGACTAGACCAGAGAATGTACACTGGGACAGATAGGAACTAGACACACAGGGAATTCAAGGTGGATGAGCCCTTTAGGACCAGTGTTATGAATGGGGATGCTGGGAGGGTGGAGGGAGGGTAGGCTGGCACCGGGGAACCGATAACAAGGATCTACATAAAACCTCAAAAGAAAAGGGGGTGAAGGGGGACATCAGACAGTGCAAGATATGACAAAATAATAATTAGTAAATAATGAAGGATTGATGAGGAGGGGTAGTGAGAATGGGGGCGGGGGGAATGAGGAGCTGAGGCCAGGGGCTTGGGTGGAGAGAAGATATTTTGAGAATAATGAGGGCAATGAATGTACAAATGTGCCTTATATCAGTGATGTTTGCACGTATTGTGGTTATTGTTGTATGAGCCCCTATAAAAGGAGAGAAAAAAAAGACCCTGGCAGAGGGTTGATGCTAGGATGATCTCAGGCTGGATTAGACCAGCAAAAGCAGGTGCTGCAGTCGCCTCACCCTGTGTCTATTCCTGTGTGGGGCATGAAGCTTAGGGTCCACAGCCCCGGCAGCTGGACAGTGAGAGAGGCGGGGCTCTGAGGTCATTCCACAGGGGGAATGGCCCTCCGGTTCCTGCAGGGCCCACCCTCTTGTGTAGTCCTGCTGTCTGGGGCACCTCTTTCACGGAGCCCACACCAGGACAGCTCTTCAACTCATGGGGGATTGGCAGGAAGCCTCTGCTCATGCACACACACCACCACCTAGCTGGAGGACCTCGGTGAACAAACCTTGAGGCAGACAACAAGCCCACTAACTGATCCTGTGAGAGATATAATCAGGATCCAGAATCCGGCAACTGGGAGCAAGGGGCAGCATACCTGGGTCCCAGCCCCTCCCACTGCCCTCTGCAAGGAGTGACATTCCAAAGCACAGTGTTTTACAAAGGCAGTGTCAGGACTTTGGAATGGGCAGCTCATTTGTGGACATGGAAACTATGTGATCCAGACATACTACCTCCTCTGATCCTGTCAGCCAAGACTAAAAACCCTTCCAAGCAGAAAGCCATGCATCTGAACAGTATCCACCAGCCACTCACGTCCACTCCTGCTGCCTCCAAAGAGCTTCCCTGGGTTGGTCAGATCTCTCTGGGGACAGATATCCCTCGGTCCTTGGTTCTGCGTGAGAAAGAATTCATGCCAAAGCCTGGTTTGTGATCCAAGGGAGGTTTAGGAGCGTTTGGGAGGTGTGGTGGGCAACCCTGGTCGATCCTAGTGGCTGAATTGTATATACTTGGCCTAGGTGGGTCGATGCAGGTGCAGCGCCCACCCAGGTGGACCTGCCCTTCCTGGCCGGAAACCTGGACCTTTGAGCACGCACAGTGTGCCACTCCTTCCTGGGCCGCTAACTGGGCCATCTGAGCATGTGTAATGGACACCCCAGTCCCTATGCTAGCTACCTAACATTTCCATCCTGAAGAGATGTGGACCCAAATCTTTGGGGTACTGGGCGACGACATCTCTAGCTACTTCCTGCTGGCAAAAGGGGCGAAGTCGGGCTTTGGGTCCACACCCTTCCTGCTTTGCTGGGAGGGGTTGTCCATTCAGCGCTAGATTGGATAAGGTTGAAGTGGTCCAGGAGATGGTGGTCCTGGAGTTGGCACAATTGGATTAGGGGCTTTGGTAACTTGAGAACTTCTGGAAAAACCAACAAACGCACAAAAGGGTGAACAGTTTAACTGAGACAAGGCTAGGATTGTGAGGTGGGAGTGCCCTTGAAAGTAGGTGAGTATCACAGGAAGTAAGTAAAAAATCTTAGGATTATCAGGCGTGTGTGTTTGTTCATTCTAAGTACCGGCACAGGGGTAAAAGCATTCACAATTTCCCCTAGCGGGGTCCAGGGTTTGGGCACTACTGGGTGCAGTGGGATCACCGCTTCACTTATGATCCTAAGGCATTGGCCCCTCTGATAAGAACCATCCTTTTTAACCCTATAACGCCTCACTTTTAAATTTTGGGGCAAAAAAAATTTTGTTTTGATTCATTACTTTCATAGTTATCAATATATATACATTTATATTCATTTGATTAAATGTTAGGGAAAGGTCATGCTCGGTGTTATAGGGTTAAATTGTAATATTGGGATGCTACAGGCGGATTCAACAGGGATCAAAAGTACAGTAACTGCCTGTGTCATTTTTAATTTTCTCGGGTTCCATTTGAGTAAAAGGCTTGTAAGTTACCCGGGGACCAAATGCCCCTGGTGCCTCTACTAGGGGTAGAATGTTCAGGGAGGGTTCAGGGGTGGGACAATAGTGACCTGAAGTCCAGGATCCCTTAGGGCAGGAGTCCTCAAATTGTTTACACAGGGGGCCAGTTCATTGTCTCTCCGACCGTTGGAGGGCCAGACTATGGTTTTCAAAAAACCTATGGACAAATTCCTATGCACACTGCACGAGTCGGCTGCTAAGCAGGACAGGCAGTGGCAGCAAAAACACCCCGAGGGTGGGATAAATGGCATCGCGCCACATGTGCCCCATGGACCACAGTTTGAGGACGCCAGCCTTAGGGGTTCCTGGGTGCACTGGGGATGAAGGTCTCCTACTGCTCCTCGAGAGGAGAAATGCTCTAAGTTCTGGCATCTCCGCCCACTTTCCCGGCACTCTACCGAACTGTTCCCGGTGAATCACGGTTGGAAGGGAAAGCGTACCCTTCTCTGCCCACCATTCTCCTTTCTCAAAACGATACTGTGGCCAAATAGAGTTGCAAAGTGAATCTATCAGCTTTTGTTTGCCCAGCCTCTCTGTATCAACTCTATCCCAATTGGACACGATTCATGCAAGGGGGCAATTCCTGAGCATCAAGCTGCTAAGTCCCATCTAGAAAGCACAAAACAAGGAGGCGATTGACAGCTTGCTGCCTCCAGGTCAATAACCCCCACTTGAGAGCACACCCCTGGGTTGCCCTGAATCTCATGCCTCAGCCCGAGGGAAGGGGTCAAGGACTAGTCGCCGAGGGCGACCTTTAGGTCCAACCATTTTTCTGGACAACAGGCTAGGAGGACCACTGCTTGGGATGGCCCCAAGGCCCTCCAAGACGCCTGCTGGCGGGGCTGATGCTCAAATCTCTCAAGGGAAGGGACACGTGGCAAATCAGGGAACCTTAAGGGAAATTGGAATTTCTGGCTGGAACATCATGGCAGAGGAGCTGTGTATTAAGTAAGAGCTGTCCCCAAAAGTGCCTGAAGCAGCATCGCTGAAAGCCTAAATAACAGTGACTCCGCCTAGGCTTCCGAACGCCATTGGCCTAAGCCTGGGCCACGGAAAAGCAGCCTGTAAGAAGGAACAAACCAAATCTGGAAGAACACTAGCCCTATAATGCCTCAAGTTTTAAATTTTGGAAAATTTTTTTTTGGTTTTTATTATTTAATTTCATAGTTATCAATATATATGACATTCAAAATATATTTTAAAAGCATAAAAATTTCAGCGTTTTTGAAATGTGACCAAATTGTCACTTTTATAATTTGGGTACCAGATACGTTTTCATTAAGAATTATGACAATTTTGTGCTTGGCGTTATAGGGCTAGAGCAGCTTGTTTGAAAAACCAGGAGAAAGGCAAAGGGAATGGAGGGGAAAAGGGAAACTTTGGGCTCCCGGGACCAGGCAGGGCTAACTCCCAGGCCTCTTCACCCAGCTCCCTAGGCAGCGCCCTTCCACATGTGGACTGGTGGGTGCCATCTTGGCCATGGTCTCAGATCCTGTTACCTCTCGACTACAATGGCGACTGTGTAGGATCTCTGGGAAAAGCTGAAACAGCTTTGACAAGAGTGAAGCCATTTGGGGCTGACAGAAGCCACCATGAAAAGAAAATAAAGTAGCTAGGAAGTGTAAATGAACTAGCTGATATTGGGGAGGTAGGCTGTGCAGACGTCGCCCAAGGGAATGTCATGAAGGAAATGGGTGTTCAGAAGGCTGTGAGAACGACCAGAGTAGTTTTGGTTCAACTAAGAATGGCTAACCCTAATACCCCGCTTCTCACTCGCCTAGTCCTGAGGAAGTATCCATGTACCTACTATACAAAACAGTGACATTGGAAAAATCAGTGCCTTGAAAAGCCCAGGAGAGGCGGACGAGCCACCACTAGAGAGAACGGGCCTAGTCCTCGCCTAGAAAAATCGAAGCTACAGACAATAATGCTCAAAGCTGAATAAAGGTGTCCAGGCTCTGTTTCACTTGACCCCAAAGAGCCCATGCTCACTCTCCATGTAGGGAGCCAGCCAGTAAATTTCTAGGTGGACAAAGGGGTCACCTTCTTGGTTTCAGAAAAGACTACAGGTGCCTTGTCAAAAGGAAAGGCTTTCATTACAGGGGCCCCAGGGCAGACCCAAGCACACCCATGGACAACGGCCAGAATAACAGATTTAGCACAAGAGACAGTTACACGCTCACCCTGGTAATGCCTCAATGCCCCTTTCCCCTAATTGATCGTGACTTATTATGAAAAATGGCAGCCATAATTACTTTCTCATCTGCTACAACCACCTTAACCCTTGAACTTGAAAAGCCAAAAGTTTTGCTCACCACTCCAATGTCAGAGTGATATGTGTTTTATCAAGGAGCAGAAGAGACCTCCTCAAAGGAACTTCTTGATAAATCACTAAAAGATATTCCTTTTGTTTGGGCAGAGAACAACCTGCCAGACCTTTCTGAACTTCAGGTGCCTGGGGTCGTACAACTTCTGAGCTCAGCTACACTGGTGTGTCAAGCTAACCCTACTTCCTGGATAGCAAAAGTGGGTATTTCTGTTCCCATTTGCAGACTAAAGAGGAAAGGCATTTGGGTCCTCTGCAAGTCCACATGGAATGCTCCCCTGTTGCCCATGCAGAAGCCGGGAACTGAGGACTTCCAACCGGTGCAGGATCTCAGAGAGGCAAATGAGAGGATAGAAACTGGCCACCCCACGTGCCAAACCCTGAGATCCTCCTGAGTACTATCCCATCAAACTGAATTTGTTATACTGTTTTGAACTTAAAGATGCTTTGTTCTCCATACCCGTGTCCCCTGCACATCAACCCAGTGAAGACTTACAGGGACACAAGGAGGAACACCCCCAAACCACCTTGCTCCAGTATGCAGATGACCTCCTCCTGGCCTCCGAAACCCTGGAGGAATGCCAACGGGCTACCAAGGACCTGATAATAGTCCTTGGCCCATTGGGGTACAGGGTATCTGCAAGAAAGGCTCAACTGTGTGTCCATAAAGCTGTATACCTAGGCTACCAACTGGAGGAGGGAAAACGGACCTTGTCCCCCAGCCGCACTGAGGCGATCCTCAAAATCCCAGTCCCTGAGACGAAGAAGCAGTTGCAAGAGTTTCTAGGAACTGTGGGGTACTGTCCATTGTGGAATTTGGGATTTGCAAAAACAACGAAACCCCTATATGCAAGTACTGGGGAAAGGAAAAAGAACTTAAATGGACTGAAGTAGAACAACAAGCGTTTGAATCCTTTAAAAAGTCGCTCATATGGGCCACCTCCCTTGCCCTACTAGACATAGTAAAGCCCTTCCAATTGTCTATGTGAGGCCAGAGGCACAGCAAAAGAAGTGCTAACTGAGAACTTGCGGCCATGGAAGAGACCTGTGACCTATCTTTCAAAGAAACTGGACTCTGTAGCTGCAGGATGGCTGAGCTGCATGCGAGCTGTGGCTGCCATGGCCATCCTAGTCATAGAAGCTAGGAAGCTTACACTGGGACAGGATATTGCTGTGGTAGGGGGACCTATGTTTGAACCAGTCCTAACCAGTCCCCCGGACCGGTGGATCTCGAATGCCAGGACTATACCACAAATCCCCAAGGTAGTGGCTGTGACCATGCCATCCCCAGTGTTACAGCCACAACCTACATACTCAGAAAATGATCTAAAGATAAGCCAAGAGCTGGCCTGCCAAAAAGGCTGGGAGCATCCAGGGTGGCTGCTCCATCCTGATGGAAGAAGATTCATGCCAGAAGCTCTGGGAGAGATCTGACTCAAGGACTACATGAAGGTATGCATTTGGGATCCTCTCTAAACAATCTCAGTTGCTTCTCAGGCACTTTTACATACCCAGGCTTGGACACTGGGTGGCAGATATCACCCACCGTTGATTGCACTGTGCTCGGGTAAACAACCCCAGAAAGAAAAGGAGCAACCCCAACCACGAGCTTGAGGTAGTAGTCCTGGAGAATTCTGGGAGGTGGACTTTATGGATATCAAATTTAGAAAGTATGACAACCGACATTTGCTGGTGTTCGTAGACACCTGTTCTGGATGGGTGGAAGCCTTCCCAACCAAGAAGGAAACTGCTGCCACTGTGTGTAAATTATTAGTAACTAAAATTGTCCCTAGATTTGGCCTTCCCACCACCTTGGGGTCCAACAATGGCCCAACATTTATTGCTCAAATTACTAAAGTCTTAGCAATGCTTCTAAATATTAACTGGAAGCTCTTCAGGGCAAGTAGAAAAAATAAACAGAACCCTAAATGAATTGTTCGTTAAGTTGCATTTAGGACCTGGCGAGAACTGGGTTGATCCTTACTTTACCTTTTGCCCTACTTCAAGTCTGATGCACTCCCTATGTGAAAAGCATGTCCCCATTTGAATTTATGTTTGGCAGACCTTCCCCAAATCCTCCCAAGATTGAAAGAAGTAGAAATAATGGAAGTCACTAATCATTCCCTCATCGAGTGCCTGCAGGCTGTGCAACAGGTGAGAGACAAATCATCTGCTCTGACACCTTCATTTTGGGCCTAACCAAGGGAAAGGGAACAGGCAGCCAACAACGTGCAACCAGGAAACTGGACATGGGTAAAGAAGCACCAACCTGACACCTTAGAACCTAGGTGGACTGGCCCATACCAAGTGATACTTACAACACCAACTGCAGTTAAAATCGTGGGGAGGGGGCCGTGGATTCCTCAGTCATAAGTTAAAAAAAAGCCCTCCCTGAGCATATCCTGGAAAGATGGACACCCAGAAAGACGGAAAATCCCTCAAAATTAAGGCTTTACAGAACTTAATTGTTTTTTCTCTGAGTATTGCTGACAACACCCAGTGTTTCCCCCAAGCACAAACATATCTGTGGACTGCTATTCTAACCTCCAGCAGTGAATATGTAACCTCTTATACTGGGTATGACCCCCTGTTTTCATTTTGATTTGTTTGATTTGCTAGGAAAGAATTGGCATTCTGGATCCTTTAAAGGTAAAGGGCACAATGGGACCTATACTCGAATCCCGTCCTATTGGTGCGGAATACCCTCTATAGAAAGAAGGCTCCAAACAAACCATGTCTATATATGCCCGGCTCATGGACTCCCTAAATGCCAAGGGGAGGGACATTACCATTGCTCAGCTTGGGGTTGTGAAACCATCATTTTCAGGGTGGAAACTTGTTAAAGATGACCCTATTATTTTTACAAGAATGAGACTCAAGTCGGAAGGGTTTGATCCCACTACGTGTATGGTTTCCAAATATAACCCAATAAGAATTGGATTCAAGCGTTATTGGGTTCACCGGGAAAACATGGGGAATTCAACATTATGTAAATGATAGAGATCCCGGGAAACCTTTTCTATCCAGCAAAGTAAAATATGGCAACCTGCCATCCGTACAAAGGCCCAAACCTCGGGATAAATCCTGAAGAACCACAGCTGGTGTCATTAAGATTCCATTGCCGCACCCTCCAGACTCTCCAGTAACTTTCCCGTTCACTGCCAGCCCAACTCACAGGGCCCTTCTCATTCAGGAGCCACCTCAAGGTTCTGTGTTTGATTCTCGGGATGCTGTATTCCAATTTATGAACTCAAATCCTCACCTCACAGCTGATTGTTGGCTTTGTCTGAACGCTGCTTCCTCTTACTATGTAGGCACAGGTACAAATAGCACTATTGGTACAGAGTGTAATCCAATTAGAAATGTTAGTAAAAAGGATTACACGAAGCAGCAGTCTATAGGTGATGTTAGTATGGACTCAAGTCTAAGCTCACTTTAAAAGATTTGCAAGGGCAAGACTGTGTTTTTATTCATCTAAGTATCCCTTTAATATATCAAGATATCGAGATTTTTGCCTTCAAGCTGTTCCCATTGAACCAAATGTTGATCCTAATTTGTTATCTGCTCCAATGAGTACTTGCTTTACTTGTTCCACAGGATGAACACCCTGTCTCTTTTCCCCGGGTATTTGTGTGCTAGTGCATGTTACTCCTCAAGTGTACCTGTGTTCTGGTGAAGGAGGTGTAGGGATAACTTTGGAATTTCCGGATGAGTTCAAAGAGCCCCAGTATTGGTCCCACTGGTAACAGGGCTTGGGATTATGGGATTAGCTGCAGTCGGGTCAGTTGCTTTAATACAAGGAAACTTAAACTATCAGACTCTTAGTCAGCAAATTGCTTTAGATCTACAGGGATTAAAAAAAACCTGTCTCCCATTTAGAAAGAACCCTAGACTCCCTTGTAGCAGTTGTGTTGTAAGCCCGCCGCGGGCTTGACTTGCTCTTTTGGAAACAAGGAATGCTGTGCACAGCATTGGGAGAAACTAATTCTATGCAAAGCATTCGGGAATCAATAAAGATAGATGAGCCCTGGTTAGGAAAGGATTAGAACAAAGAGTCAAGAAAAGAAATGGAGGAACCAATTGGTTTGAAAAGCTACTTAATTGGTCAGCCTGGCTAACTACCCTATGAACGGCCCTAGCCGGCCCCTAATCCTTCTCCTGCTAAGCCTCACATTTGGCCCAGTAATAACCAATAAGCTAGTGGCATTCCTTACACAGAAAGTACAAGCCACAAAACTCTTAGTGCTGAGCCCACCATACACTGGGCTGGCTACCGAAGATTCAATGATTTGAACTTGGCTAAGAACAGGAGAGTATATAGCAGCTCTGGGCAAAGCTTAAGTAGCCTTGACAAGAGAAGTCATTTTGAGCTTTCAGAAGCCATTATGAATGGTAAATAAACTAGCTATGAACTGCCAATGAACTAGCTGATACTGGGGAGTTAGGCTGTGCAGACATAGCCCAAGGGAACGTACAGAAGGAAATGGATGTTCAGAAGGCTTTCGAGAACGACCAGAGCAGTTTTGGTTCAACTAAGAATGGCTAACCACAATACCCCGCTTCTGAGCTCTGCCTGCTTGCACACCTGCACATTGCAAAAGTATAAAAACCTTTGGAAAATTAGACTGGGGGGCCGCTCAGTCTCCCCTCAAGAGAGCTGATGGTCTGGTCCCTGAGCAGGAAATGAAACTTGTTCTGCTGAACTTTCCGGCAGTCTGGGCGGTTTGCTGTCTGGGAATGGAGTGTAGCTACAACAGACACAGGTGGTGCCATTCTGCCTGTGAGTGGAGTCACGTGGCTGGGAAAATGGAGGCCCCAGGTTGCGGCCTAGCCGAAAGCCAGCCTGGAGCCGGCCACCCAGCCAGAGTCCTGCCCAAACCAACAGGGTGGACGCAGGCGCCCCCAGGCCTGCTGCTTGCCGGAGCCGCGGCACAACACTGTTTCCCAGTCTTGGCACAACAGACTCCATTTTGAGTCCTGCACCTCCATCTTAGCTCTCAAGGCTGACCCCTAACCGACCTCCCCTCCCCAGCTCAACCCCAAATTCCTGGAACCAGCTCGTCACAAAGCCAGAATGTTTTCTGAAGATATGGTCACTCCCGCGTCCCTGACATATAGGTAAGATTAACGACCTTCTCCCTTCTGAAGCACCTGTGTGCGCAGATGATCCCCAGCTTTGATCCTCCCGAGCTGTGCCTGCCAGCAGTGGGCATAAAAACGCTGCCAGGATTTTTTCCCCCTGCGCGGCTTCAATAGCTCAATACCCTGAGTTGCTGAACCTGCCCGCAAGCTTCTCAATAAAGCCTGCTTCTAAAACTTCGTTAATTGCATCTTTGATTCTGTTTTCACGTCCAAATAAACCTTATACACTGAGCCTCGAGAAGGCTTTTGGAGTCAAAATCCTCCCAGCCTCCAGGCAGCAGCGTCCCAGCCCCCTCACAAATGCAGCCCGGGAAGGCAGGCGAGTTCCTGGGAAAGCAGGCACGTCAAGTCCCGCACACCAGCAAGAAACGGCGCAAAGACGGACACCAGCAAGAAACGGCGCAAAGACAGACACCAGCAAGAAACGGCGCAAAGACGGACACCAGCAAGAAACGGCGCAAAGACGAACACCGTGAATTCAACCCAACAATTCTCCCGAGGGTGGTGAGGTAAAAGGAGCCCAGAGGGGCCCCCAATCCGTGAGACCAACATGGGAGGGCCCACTCCTGGGGCCGGCTTACCTCATAGCTCCAAATCACACAGCACCGCTTCTTTTCGACCTCTCCGGGGACAGGTGTGCCTCGGTCCATGGCTCCACGCGAGAAACAGCTCACGGCGAGGCCTGGTTTGGGATCCCCGTGAGTTTTATGAGCGGTTAGGGAGGCGTGGTCGATGACGTGGGTCGACCCCATTGGCTGAATTGTTGAATTGAATTCACCTGGCCTAGGTGAGCCAATGCAGGTACAGCCCCACCCAGGCATAGCTCCCCCTCCTGGCTGGAAACCTGAACTGCTGAGCATGCAGTGAGCCACTGCTTCATGAGCCGGTAGCTCGGACCTCTGAGCATGTGTAATAGGCCTGCCAGTCCCTATGCTAGCTCCCTAACAGGTTTTCCAGCCAAAGGTCTGCCATCTGGAGCTGTTCTACAGAAAGCACTTAGTTCCTGACCCTTATGCATTCGGGGTAATGGATGCCCTCGCTTCCGTGCTTGCTTCTATTTCATTCTGGAATGGTCCTTGTTTCACAGGTCGGCGAGGTCAGGAATTCTGGGCTGGTTGGCTACCAAGCACAAAATAAATAGCCAACAGATTGAAATCTCAACCCCTATATTGGTTTATTATCGACCACACAAACTTGTCTTCTGGAACTTCCCTCCTAAATTTCTGAACCCTTGAACTCCTTGACACATGTACTTGGAAAGCAAGGATTCCAAACTCTGATCACCATATCTGACTGCTCCCCCAGTCCCTCTGCACTGTCAACCAGCAAAGTCGGGCCTCTCCATTTCTCAGAAGCTGCAGATTGTTACGTGACATCACCCTGTGTTTAAATGTTAGTGATTATGCCATTTAAAAAACAAATGTGTGAGCCAACTGGGGGCAAACAAGACTCGTTTCAAACACCAGCTCTGTCTCCTCTAAGGGCCCGTGTACAACTGCGACAACACAACAGTGGGTCCTGCTGGGTCTCCATTAGCATCTGGGAGGAAGGTTATTTATTACAGGGAATCCTACCTTCGTCCCTTGGTGTTAATGGCAGACTCACTGGGTGACGGATTGTGTCTGACACGCACCACGTTTGCCGCAGCAAACACCAACACTTTGTCAAACTCCGTTTGGTATTGCTCCATCCCTCCATTATTCTCCCTAATCACAAAAATAATTAACACATTCATATAAAAGCACAGGATGAGGATAGCTTTAATTTATGCATCTAGTTCAGGGTCATCCCTCTTATCAAGATATGACAATCTAATGAGGCTTAATTAAAAGTAGCAGTGAAGCAATTTAGGAAACTGAGGGATTGTCACGAGTCCTGGTTGTGACAGCATGTTCTGTGCACCATGGAAGATAACAGATTTGTCTTCTGTGGTATCTCATATCCATCATCCCCAAACTACCTGCTCTTAGGGGTAGAGAGAGCGAGCTTGTCTTTGAAAAAAGTGCCTGGGTTTGGTAGCTGCTCACAGGATGGCAGGTGTAATGTATTATGAGAACTTAACAAGGCTCTGAGAAGATGGCTATTGGAAGGTCTGGCTGGAGGGCAAGGTCAAGGCCCTGAAGGATTCAGGATCCAGAAGTCAAGTCAGAACTGGATGCCAGAGACTTTCTCAATCCAGCCCTCTTTGCCCCTCCCCTAAGGCCAATACATTTCTAAGGGTTATGGATTCTACTTCAGAATCTTTCTCAAACCCAGGGCCCTCTTCACCATTGTTGTCTAGACCTGGTCACCTCTTGCCTTATAAATACAAATATGGGTTTATTGTAAGTCTGGGTCTGTTAGGTTTCTCGGGTGGGAAATGTCTCGGTCCTTGACTACACACTGGAAAGAAATTCACACCAAAGCCTGGGTGGTAATCCGAGTGGGTTTATAGACATGAGAGAAGAAGGTTCCGGCGTTACACTAAACTGAACACGGGCACCCTCATGACACTGCACACTCAGCCCTGCTGAGTGGAAGGCAGAGAAGCAGCTGAAGGGAAGGGGCGGTGGTCTCCAGATTCCAGCCTTGTAAGGGCTTTCAGCTGGGAGGCATCAATTAAGCTCTCCTGGCTTGGGCTTAGCCCGCATTGGCTTCCAACCTCCTGTAGGGGGCCCCCTAAGCATGGAGAGGAACAACCCCTTGTCTTGCTACCTAACCGGTCTACATTCCTGCATGGCTACATTGAGATGGAACTAGCCCCTTTAGACAGCCTGAGGGGTTCATCAGGAGACACGGGTCCCAGTGTTCCCTGTGACCACCTTAAAACTTAAACTACTGTTGGAGTTTATATTACCTGTGTGGGTCTGTGGGCATGGGACGTTTCCATGCCAGAGACCTGAAGTTACACAAATAGGCATCCAGAACAGAACTCATACAGGCTCTAATAAGATGCTCGGATGCTTCTCGCTAGGATGAGAATTTAACGAAGTGTGTGAGCAGTTCAGATCTTGTAAGGGAGAACAGGTCAGTAGGGTATCCAGAGAAGAGAGCAAAGGTCAGGGGAAAGGGAGGGGGCCCACAGACATCTGTGCTCTGTGTTTGGCCACAAGACAAGAAACCGGGTCTCCTTGCAAAAGAAAGCAGAACAGCAAGTCCCTCAGAACTACGACATTTTTAAACATGACCTATACAACACTCGGCTCTGGGAGGCGCCTTGGAAAACCATAAAAGCCCTAAAAGAGGGGCAAGGAGGAAGCTCAAGTCTTTGATTTTCCCTGCTGTGCTTTCAGTGTTGAAATGTCTGTGCACGGAGCCTTTGAAATTTCAGAATCAGAGAGTGGATTCACAAGCCAAGCTCCTGCTTTATTCTTCAATGCATTTTGGCCCAGCTTCTCCTTGGTGAGACATGTAACAGAAATTCTGGACGTAGGAGCCACTTGGTCCTTGGACACTAGGAGATTTCAGTGGAATCTGAAACAGGGCTCTAACCACCAGCTGGACTGGCCTAGGAAGCCCAAGTATTCATTCTCCCAAACACCAACCTCCCGTTGCTCTTCATCTGCCTGCACCTTGTTCAGCTTTAGTTGTCCGTGGAAGCGTTTGGCACCCATCTGATGCTTCGGAACCCAGAAAGGAGGAAAGGTAAAACTGGGATTCAAATGAAACAGACTTAAGCAGGACCATAGCCAAGATGTGCCCAGGGCTCCTCGCAGCATTTGTCACCTTCATTTCCCTCTTCGGACTCAGACGTGGCAAGGTTCAGAAACAAGCTTTACCAGAAAGAACAGCTGTGAACCCAGCCTGCTTCCAAGTGAGAAAAAGCCCTTTACACATGAGTTCCTGAGGTCAGCCCAGCCCTGTGCGTCCCCACCCCTCCCAGAGTCCCTGGCTCTCTGGCGAAGCATTAAAGCAAGTGGAAGCAGAGATTTGCTCAGAATAAAAAAATCGTTTTTCACAATAGCACGGCACGTTCTGGATGGCAATCACGGCTGCACAAACCATATCCGTCCTCCAGCCATAATGTTGGCGCCTCAGTGACCATGCACATACATTGTGTGGCGAGACTCAGAGCCTGTTCCATTTGTGGTCAATTGTTTCCTCCCTCTCCATACTTTGCACTTAGGAGACATGCTCTCTGGAAGTGGTTGAGGCTTGTCTTGTCACCAATAATCATCTCCTACACCTTCCTTTACAGTCACTAATTTGATGTGTTCACTCAAAGAAATGCCAATAATATGAGGTTTCAGAGGAGAGCTCCTAGAGCTCCCCCAGACAACAAGGAGGCCGAGTGTCACCGTCATTATCCTGAGCTGGGAGGGGGCACTAGTGTTCTGGAAGCTGGGGATCCGTCACTGCCTGCCCACCGCACAGACAGAGCAGGTGCTGGTTATAATTGCTTCTAGACGTCCTGCCATGCTGAGTTGAAAGTCAAACCCGTAAACGCTGCCCGACTACAATAACACTGGAGTACACAGACATTTCTGCATCATTGCTGGGTGAAAATATACTGAGTGGAGTTGGATGAGATGGCAGCAAGTGCCTAAGGAGGGGATGCTGTGGGAATACCAACAAGATGACTGTCAGTCGCCGTTTCCTCCTCTCGTCTGCTTTTCCCCCCCTTTCTTTCAGGCCCAAAAGACATGACAAATATGTAAGCAAACAAATTTGTTCATTTTTAGAGGAGTCTCCCACCCCACCCCACCCCCATCCAACTCTGGCCTCCTTTGAGCAAGCCAGTAGAACTTTTTTTTTTTTTTTTAAACCTGGCTTCTGCTATGGCAATTTCCGGAGTTGCTATGTGGCTGTGTTTAAAAGTCGCCTTTGGGATCCAGAGCACAATCCTTGTCACAAAGGCATTCTCCCAGTCCCAAATAGCAATGCGACCTCCTTTCAGAAGGTTGTTCTTGTTTCTGTAGACCCAGAAAGGAGTTCAAGCTGTTGATCTTGACCGTGGTTGTCGAGTCAGCCTCTCATGGACACCTCATGGGAAGCGGAGCAAACTATGCCAGTCTGTGCTATCACCAGGGCTGGGAAGGGAAGCCAACCGTGGAGGGCCATAGGTCGATGTGTGGATGGAGATAATCAGGTCTTTCGTCCTTATTCTATTTCAGTCTGGAAACATCCCTGAAGCCTGCTCAGTGTCATAGCAACACCCAAACTTTCACTGACAGTCTGGGGCACATTGGCTGCAAATCGAACCCGGGTCTTCCCGGTGAAAGACGATGAGAGATCTACCACTGAAGCACCGTGGCCCTCACCTCAAACCAGGGCAGTCATTTCCCACAGATCTACCAGAGTTCAAACCAGACCACAATGCGTGATGACTAAGATTGCCACCAGAATCTGATACTGATGCAGAAAAAAACCTAACTACCATTTTATTGACTCCCACTCATACCGGCCCAATAGGACAAAGAACTGCCCCTTTGGGGTTTTGAGACTTTAAATCCTTACAGTAGTGGTTCTCAACCTGTGGGTCGCGACCCCTCTGGGGATCAAATAACCCTTTCACAGGGGTCAACCATTTCATAACAATAGCAAAATTACAGTTATGAAGTAGCAATGAAAATAATTTTATGGTTGCAGGTGACCACAACATGAACTGTATTAAAGGTTGGGGGCATTATGAAGGTTGAGAACCACTGCCTTACAGAAATAGACAACCTCATATTTCTCCCACGGACGGGCTAGTCAGTTCAAACCCCCGACCTTGCGATTAGCAGCTTAATGCACAGTCCACTACACCACCTGGGCTCCTAATGCTATAATAAGAGATACTATTGTTAGATCTCTCCTGGGAGAGATATACCTCAGGCCTTGGCTTCGCGCGAGAAAGAATTCAATTCGAAGCCTGGATTGTGATCCAAGTGGGTTTTTTGAGAGAAGAAGTTTCAGGTTTACACAGGCACCTCGGGGCCCCTCACGGGGCACAGCCTACCTAGAAGCTGCTGGAGAGAAAGTCACTCAGTGGGCTCCGGGATCCTGCCTTTTTTTCTTTTTTTAAAAATCGTTTTATTAGGGGCTCATACAACTCTTATCACAATCCATATATACATCAATTGTGTAAAGCACATTTGTACATTCATTGCCCTCATTATTCTCAAAACATTTGCTCTCCACTTAAGCCCCTGGCATCAAGTCCTCATTTCTCCCCTCCCTCCCCGCTCCCCCATCCCTCAAGAAACCTTGATAATTTGTGAGTGGTGATACTGAGAGGGTTGTGGGAGGGTGGATTGGAAAGAGGGAACTGATTACAAGTATCTACATGTGACCTCCTCTCTGGGGGACGGACAACAGAAAAGTGGGTGAAGGGAGACATCGGAGCGGTCAAGATCCTGCCTTTCCAATTCTTCCATAGGGAGGCATGGTTGACGGTCATGGTCAACCCCAATGGCTGGATTGAATTCACCTGGCCCAGATGGGCCAATCCAGGTGTAATGCCCACCTAGGTGTACCACCCCTTCCTGGCCGGAAGTTTGAACCTGAGCATATGTAATGGATGACCCAGTCCCTATGCTAAACCACCTAATAGTATTTGCAAGATGCCAAGCACCGTTCTAAGTTTTTTGTGTATAATAATTCAATTATTCCACTTAACAAGCCTATGTGTGGACGCTATTCTGGCCTCATTTTCCAGATGAAAAATCAGTGGCACAGGATGATAAAGTCATGAGCCTAGGACCACACAGTGAGGAAGTGGGAAGGAGAGATTTGGACCCAGGCTGCAGAGCCCATGCCTTGGGTGCCTACAGCTGCCATGTAGGACACAGAAAAGCATGGAGCAGACTCGGCGTAAGACATTAGGGAGTTGGGAGGACTGTAGCATGAATGTATGTGCTATGACTTCATGAGAGTAGCTGCTACTCAGATCCAGAAGAGAATACAAGCCTTTTGCAAAAATTATTTTTGCCAAGAGAGGGTGGAAAACTGCATCTTGTGCGAAATCCCCCCAACCTGCACATGTGCATAGCTATTTCAGAAGGTTCCAAACAATGTGTGCTGTGCGGCAAACCAAACTGAGCTCAGGGGGAGCTGGTCTGTGGGTTATGTTAGCCAGAAAGTGAGCAGTTTGAACTCACCAGCCACCACTTCAAGGGAGAAAGAGGAGGCTTTCTGCTCCCATGGACTTACAGTCTTCGAAGTGGCAAGGAGCATTTCCATGCGTCCTATGATTAGGATCTCGGAGAGTGAGGGTGGAGTTGGTTGAGACCTGTCTTCAGGGCATTTCCCAGAAGGGCTTCCTGCAGTGATTCTGCCTTCAGGAATGTCTGATGACCTTGAGGGCAGCAAAGTCCTAAACCCACTCAGGCAGTGGTTCTCAACCTTCCTAATACAGGTCCTCTTGTTGTGGTGATGCCCCCCTCCCCCAACCATTAAATGATTTTCTTGCTACTTCATCACTGTAATTTTGCTACAGTTATGAATGGGCTGAACCCTGTGAAAGGGTCATATGACTCCCAAAGGGGTCGCAACCCACAGGTTGAGAACCACTGTACTAAGGGTTCCCCTCCCAGGCAGCCCTACCAGTGTCTGGTGTGCATAGTTCTGTGAGGTGAGAGAAATGGACTTAGTGTCTTCTTCTGGTGACAGTTGATGTGGGTGGGCTTTCTCCCTATGTCAAATCCCTCTTGAGACATTTGTCACCACAACAGAGGGAGCCATGCACAAAAAAGCAAGAAGAGGATGCAGCACAGCAGGACAACAAGCAGAACAATGATTGAATAAGCACAATTCACTTCAATCATGAATCGGGTGCCCTTGAGATGTGAGGAAGACCCCAGTCTAGTGACATTAGATCAGGTTTAGGGACTGAGTGAAGGGACCCCTCTTGGCTCCCCTCAGCCCCTATTTTGCTTTCCCATTGACCCTGACCCTTGCATCATGATTGGTCCTTATTCCAGCATGATGTTTGGTTTCATAACCACGGCATATGGGAATGTGTTAGTCGATAGGTTATACAGGCACAGGCTCTGGAATGGGTAAGTGAGGAGGCGATTAGGGCTCACTCATGCAGACCTCTAGTTGTCCTTGACATGACTGGTAGAATGGATCATGTGAAGTGATTTGAGATCAGCGTTGAGATCTGATAGGTCATGCAGACTTCTAGCTGATCCTGGCCGTACCCTATTTTAAGGAAACAGAATGTTTGGCGTTTAAGTCGTATTTGAGCTTAAATTTTTAGCAATAGGCTGTGGTCACAGTGAGAGTCTATGTGGAGACCCTACATCCATTTTGAGGGGCCACAGATTCAGCCGCCATTGAGTTCTTTCCTACTGCTGATTGGCAGTGGAAAGCTTGTCCCTCAGGCAGTGTGCTTGCATCCACTCCCCGGGCCAGACTCAACAATATACGGTAGTGTGCACATCCCAATGAAGGTCCCACTCATGCTCTCACAGGCCCTCCTGAAACTCCATGAATTGATCTGTCTTCAGTCACAATTTTGTGACAAAGTTGTTTGTTTTCTATGTCTTATTTAAGTTTTCAGGAGCCCAGGTGGTAATGCTGGATAGTGTTGGACTATTAAGAGCAAGGTCGCTGGTTCAAAGCCACTAGTCATTCCACAGGAAAAAGATGAGGTTATTGCTTCCTGTAAAGGTAGCAACTTCAGGATCCCTACACAGAGTCACTATGAGTCAGAGTCAGCAGGGCAGAATGGGTGTCATTTTATTTAAGTAACTGTGGCTGTGGGTCCTTCTGACACCATTGTGGCCTCATGCGGATGCTCTCCTTCTTCCAGAACAGCAGTTTGTGCTTTTTTCTTGTGTAAAACTTAGCAAAGGAGTTCCTAATAAGATATAGTTGAATTGGGGGTCTTTCCCCCCTAAAAACAAAGTAAATACACAAATAGAAACGAGACTATGGTTCTAATAACCAGTTGGAGAGTTGAGAGAGCTGAACTCTCAATCCTGATAGAAACCCATTGTGACTGAGCACCTGCTCAAGGTCATACACAGCCTATGATGTTGAGCCTATGTGTTGGGGAGTAATTGTGTACATAAAGTTAACAATTTATCTTTCTAAAGATTCTGTCTAAAACTTACTTTAAATAATAAGTTTTCCCCTGGGCTAGGTAAAGTTCAGGGATTTTAACCCCCTAGTATCCACCCCCTCTCAGCATTCATCATGTTAGGCCAGAGGAGGCAAATCATACCCACTACCTAGGGAGCACTGCTTCCAAAAGCACATTGCCTGTGCCGGGGCAGAGGGGAGGTACCCGGACCAGAATAGCTGACAGAGTGGAACCAGAGTGCTCAGCCCCCAGCTTCCCGAGGGAGCAGCTGTGATGATTTACTTCTGGATGAATATGTTTAAGCAAAGGCCAAGGGCATGACTTGGGCAGCACAAAAAGCAGATGTGCAGAGGTTGTTCACTGCATTCCAGAAGTTCACACACTCTCCGGAGGCTCCTTGGCTCAATGGCAGGAAGTCATTGGTGGCTTCCACCTTCAATCCCAAAAGGTCACTGCCCTCCAGTGGATTCCAACCACAGTGACCCTATATGGAGTGTTCAAGACTGTAAATCTTCATGGGAGCCAGCAGTCTCATTGTCCCTCTTGGGAGAGGGAGCTAGCAGCCCGTTTTGCTACCAGGGCTCCTTCCTCTCTAATTCTGGATCCAGTCCCTCCGAATATCCTGCCCTGCCCTTGTCTAGGCTTCTTAAATGCGTTCCACGCAGCTTATGTTAGTCTGGGTGCATTCGAGAAACAAATCCACAGAAACACATATGTATAAGAGAGTTGTATGTAAAGGGTGAGTGCACATCAAGAAAACATGCTCGTATGTGCTTATGCACCCACTTTATCTTCAGCGATCATGTCGGGATAGGCTGGTGTGCTTTCTTGATGTGGGCTTTGTTGTTTCTTAGGTAGATGGCCCCCTGTTTATCTTCCAGCCTTTAAGACCACAGACGATATATCCTTTGATAGCCGGGCACCATGGTGCTTAACTACTACACCACCAGGGTTCATTAGCATGTGACTTATCTCCTGTCATTCACACTAGATGCTCAAAATAGCAGGAGACCAGGTTTCTCCTTTGTGGCCACACCAGGTACTGACAGAACCAAGAACAGAGACACAGTTATATATCTTGACTATCATTTGCATATTATATGCCAGGAATCCCTAGGAAGTGTCTTGGAATTGTTCTACTCTGGTTCAAATTTCACACACCCTCCCAGTTTCCATACTGACTCTGCCAAACCCCTAGTAACTGATTTGCACCTCCTATCAACTTGGGGAAAAGACCCTATGCCAGATATAGAAGTGGACATACTTGGTACCCAGAAAACCTGTTCAGTGTTTTGAGGGCAGCTCAGCAAACAAAATGGGCACAGTGATTAAGCATTCAGCTGTTAACACAACGGTCAACTCTGTAGTGGTTCTGAAAGAGAAGGACATGGTAGTTGGCCCCCCAAAAGAGTTACAAACTTGGAAACCCTATGGGTATTTGTATAGAGTCGCTATGTGTTCCAATTGAGATGATTGTCATAGGTTGGGTTTGGTTTAACCCGTCTTACTGAGGAGACTCCTTCTTTCCACGCGATCAGTTACTTTAGAGGAAAAAGACATGCCTGTCCCAGAACAATCCAAGGACTGGTAAAGGCAACACCCACAAAGACACTCCCTCTGCCTGCCTAACTCTAAAATGCTGCCCATAAAACACTCTGCCTGGTAATATCTGGGCAGCACACTGGGGAGGTGCAGCAAATGTGTGTTGAATGTATGAGGCCATTTCATAGTTTGGCTGCACGATCAGGGTGTCTGTCATAAAGCCGATCTCTTTGACTCCACCTCTCAGCAGAGATGAACACAAGCTTCCCGTTTTTTTCTCGGCAATGTCCTTGTCAAATAAAAGTTCCTTGTAGATCAGTAACTTGCCACAGAGCAAAAGATATGGGAAGAGGCTCATCTTTCTCCTGGCTATGAAATAGAATGGCAAGCCCCTCCCTTCAACACACACACACACACACACACACACACACACGCACGCACGCACACACACACGCGCGCACACACACCCCTGCCTTACAACTACATTCGGTTGATTAGCAAACAAAGCTCTACAAACCAACTATGTGTTTTTCTTCTCCAGAGGAATGACGGACTTACATACCCTGCATTGTCTTTTTTTAATGGAATTGCCCCAGTTCTCCTCACCTTTCCTTAGATAGTGCAGTGAACTATTAGATGACTGCAGGTATTGAAAACTAGTACTGATTTCCAGTTTGTGTCACCTTTGGCTTTGAGCACCCTCCACTTCTCTAGTAAGCTTTCCATTGCTTTGGGGAAATGTTCTCTCTCTGAATTTATTATGTGAGGGGGGTAGGGTAATAATCAATGTGCCTATGGAGGACTACCCTTCATGACCTAAACTCATTAAGGGGCAGTGCCTGATGGAGCATCAGGTTGGAGGAAGGCTTATTAACAACCTGCATTATACAGATGACACAATTTTGCAGAAAATGAGGACTTGTTTCACTTGCTGATGAAGATGAAGGATTAAAGCCTTCAGTTTGGATTATGACTCAAGGTAAAGAAAGCCCAGACCCTCACAACTGGACCTATTGATAACATCATGATAAATGGAGGAAAGATCGAAATTGTCAAGGATTTTGTCTTGCTTGAATCCACAATCAATTCTCATGGAAGCAGCAGAGAAGAGAACAAATGATACATTTCACTAGTCAAATCTGCTACACGAGACCTCTTTAAAGTGTTGAAAAGCAAGAGATTACTTTGAGGACTGGGGCGGGTTGACCCAGGCCATGGTAATTTCAACTGTCTCATATTCATGTGAAAGTTGAACACTGAATAAGGAAGACCAAAGAAGAATAGATCTATTTGATTAATAGTGATGTAAAAGAGTAATGAATGTACCATGGACTGCCAAAAGAACAAAGCCATCTAACTTGGATGAAGTACAGCCAGAATGTTCCTCAGGGCATGGATAAGGAGTCTTCGCCTTAACTTTGACATGTTGTCCGGAGTGATCAGTCCCTGGAGCAGGACATCGTGTTCTGGAAAGTAGAGGGACAATGGAAAGAGGAAGGCCCTCAACAAATGGGATTGACACAGTGGCTGCAACAATGGGCTCAAACTTAAGAACAACTGTGAGAATGGTACAGTACCGGGCAGTGTATGATTATGTTGTATGTATGGTCACAATGAATCCAAACCCTCCCTATGACGCTGAACAACAACAACAACAACAACAACAACCTGACTGAATCCTCTGGGAGGACTCTTGAATGTGAGAAAAATGGAACGAAGCCAGCGGAAGGATTGGAGGATGTCTTAAGTTCCTGTCTTAATCTCCTTAACCAAAAATTATCCAACAAGTCAGTAGTCTTAAAACACTTTTCCCCCTGCTTTGGAGCTTACAGGTTCAAATTGGGGTGCGACTCTAGGTCAGGGTCCTTCTTTGTGGATACCAGAAAGTTCCTTGGCATTCCTCGCTATCTTTCTCCCCGTACTGTGTGTTACTGGATCTATCCTGGCCTTTAACTCAGAAGTGTTTAGGTTTAGGCTCAAGCCTATTCTCATATGGCCTCATTTTTTTAAACATTTTATTAGGGGCTCATACAACTCTTATCACAATCCATACATTTACATACATCAATTGTATAAAGCACATCTGCACATTCCCTGCCCCAATCATTCTCAAAGCATTTGCTCTCCACTTAAGCCCTTTGCATCAGGTCCTCTTTTTTTTCCCTCTCCCTCCCCGCTCCCCCCTCCCTCATGTACCCTTGGTAATTTATACATTGTTATTTTGTCATATCTTGCCTTGCCCTATCCCGAGTCTCCCTTCCCCCCCTTCTCTGCTGTCCATCTCCCAGGGAGGAGGTCACATGTGGATCCTCATAATCAGTTCCCCCTTTCCAACCCACTCACCCTCCACTCTCCCAGCATCGCCCCTCTGACTGACCCATCTCCTCTTCTAAACCCCTCTATGAGGGGATCTCCAGTGGCCATACAGCCTCATTTACATTACAAAAGAACTCCCTTCTTTTCAAACAGGATCATGTCCACCAGGCTCAAATTTCTCACATATTTTGAGGGGGCTACAGATCAATCCATAATGGTTCTTTTGGGTAGCTGTAACAAATGGCTACCAATCGAGTGACTTAAACAGCAGGCATTTGTTCTCTCACTTTTCTGAAGGGCAAAGGGTTAAAATTAAGGCGTGGGCAAGATTCATTCCTTCTGAGAGCTCTGAAGCAGAATCAAAGTAGCCACTCTCTGCTTCTGGTCACTGCTGCTAATCCTTGATATTTCTTGGCTTATAGATGCACTGATCCAATCTCTGCCAGTGTCTTCACACGGGGTCTCTGTGTGCCCACTCCTCTTCTTATAAGAACACACCAATCAGTGCATGTAGCATCCATCTGAAATCTAAACCCAGAAAGATGGAGCTCTTGAAATCCTTAACTAAGCACATCTGCCAAGACCTCCTCTCCAAGTAAGGCCATAGCCTCAGGTTCCATGTGAACATGAATGGGTGTGTGTGAATGTGATTTAATGTACTACAGAGGGCACGCTTTGGCCTCAGGAGGAGTGTTTCGCCAGTACCTGCTTCACAGCCCTGAGATTGCCCAGGCATTTGCCACATTTTCTTGTCTTCCCACCATTTATTCACCATTAGGCCTTTTTCCCTAAGTTAGTCAAGCGTCAGTTTCTGTCACTTGTGATCATCACCCTCCCTCCCGTCCAGGTCACAAATTTAAACTGATACAGGCAGTTTCTTTAATGAGCACTATGTTAACCTGACTAGCAAGCATTGCTAAGGAGGGAGGATGAATCAGTGAGAACCCGGTTGCTTCATCAACTTCGGGGCAGTCCACAGTGATTGATCCCTGAGCCACTAACGAATTTTGCAACTGTCACAGAACAATGCAAATAAGTAAGATCCACATCTGCTGAACACCATCATGAGGTCAAACTGTGTGTAAATAAATTCCTGTTTCAAGGAGTGAGTAAATCCTAAGGTAAGGAGTGACAGGGCTTTGTTGGCATAAACCCAGCAAGGCATTATGGGTCGGATATTAATGAACTCATGCTCCTGGGCCTCACAGAGCCCCAGCTCAACTGCTTCAGCTTGTTGACAAAACGAACTCAGGGTACCCGGAGAGAGTACTACCATTTTGATGAACAGGGTTGGTTGGGGATGATGCTTCCTAACTTGCATTTTAATACAAATTGGATGCTTCATCCGAGCAATGTGGAAAGAGCATTCAGATAAAAGAGAGGGACAAACATCAAGTGACCAGAGGATGAAACTTCTATCTAATCTGTGCCCACTGGAATTGCTTCGTGGGAAGGTATTTTTTGGTGGTGTGGGGTTGTTCCCTATCCTGCTCCAAGCCTTCCTCCTAATGCCCACCCTCACCCCACCATACATCCTACTGGGAGAATGTCTCTGAAGAATGAAGTTTTAATAAATGAAGCTTTAATGAGCCTGATAGTCTGCCTTAGACCCCTTCAAACTGTAGTCTTTCATTTGTATTCTTCCTTCCTTTTTGAAGAAATGAACCTGATGGCAGGTAGTATGTTTCCTTTCCAGGATGAGCTGATAGAGCCTCTCGCTGCTGCAGTTGGAGGTCAAACATTAAACCCATCTCAACCAACCCAGTCTTCATTTGCACTGCATGCCCTCTCTGAGCTCCAACTGCATGCTTCATTTGAGGATGACAAAGCCTCTATTGTCTGAGAAGATGCGCAGACATATGAACTAATCAATGCTCCCCCTGTCCCCGGGGAGTGTGAAATTCTCCCATCATGACCAACCAGCTTCCCTGGAAATTCCTGTCTTAACTCAGGCACTTAATATCATTGGTGTCTCTGCTTCCTTCCTTCTTGCACAGCCCCCAGGCATTAACTGTCATCCTTTCTCTCCCTAAAATATACTTTGAATCTATTCACTTCATGCCATCCCTACTGCCCCAAGGTGTGTCTTGCATTGACTATGAAACTAGATTCTGTATCCATTTTCCAGGGCTGTCAAAACAAAGCATCGTAAATCAGGTGGCTTTTAAGAACAGTCCACCACCTGTCTATCAGTTTGTGGTGCAGTGGTAGCTAGAGTGTTGCTGTGAAATTGGAAGCCGTGCCACCGATATGACAAACCCCAGAAGGGTCAGCAATGATGGGCAGGCTTCAGTGGAACCTCGAGCCCGTTGGTGCTCAACCTTCCTTTAATACAATTCCTCATGTTGTGGTGACCCCCAAACATAAAATCATTTTCCTTGCTACTTCATAACTGTAATTTTGCTACTGCCATGAATCGGGTGACTCGTGTTAAAAGGTCGCTGGACCCCAAGAGGGGTCACAACCCACAGATTGAGAACCACTGCTCTAGGCTAAGGCAGACTAGGAAGAAAGACCTGGTGATCTACTTCCAAATATTAACAAATGAAAACCTTATGGGTCACAACAAAATATGGTCCTATAGAGTGCTGGAAGATGAGCCACTGACCTGCACACAACAGCTACAAAAATAGACTCAAACACACAAACAAAGGTCTGCTGAACTCCAAAGCCCTAACAAACCCACTGCCCTCAAGTCCATGCCAACTCATAGCGGCCCTATAGGAGAGGGGCGATCTGTGTATTAGTCTGGGTGTGCTAGAGAAAACTCGAGGGAGACTCATGTGTATGACAGAGAGCTGGTGATTTTTAAAAATCATTGCCGTATTATTTAATCATTATATTAGGGATTCATACAACGCTTATCACAACCCATCCATCCATCCATTATAAAGCACATTTATACATTCATTGTCCTCATCATTGTCAAAACATTTGCTCTCCACATAAGCCCCTGGCACCCGCTCCTCATTTTTCTCCTCCCTCCCCACTCCCCCCTCCTTATGAGCCCTTGATAATTTTATTGGGGGCTCATACAACTCTTATCACAGTCATTCCATCCATCCATCCATCCATCCATCCATCCATCCATCCATCCATCCATCCACCCATTGTGTGTCAAGTACATTTGTACATGTGTTGCCCTCATCCGTCTCAAAACATTTGCTTTCTACTTGAGCCCTTCGTATCAGCTCCTCATTTCCCCACTTCCATCCTCCTCCCCCTCCCTCATAAATCCTTGGTAATATATAAATTATTTTGTCATATCTTACACGTCAAACATCTCACTTCCCCCACTTTTCTGTTGTCCGTCCCCCAGGGCAGAGATTTTATGTAGATCCTTGTAATCGATTCACCCTTTCTACCCCACCTTCCCTCCACCCTCCTGGTATTGCCACTCTCACCACTGGTCCTGAAGGGATCATCTGTCATGGATTTCCTGTGTTTCCAGCTCCTGTCTGTACCAGAGTACATGTTCTGGTCTAATTCTACCTTATAAATCCAGAGAGAGAGTTTTATATCAAACAGTAATTGTACATTAAGCAAACGTCCCAGCCCAGTGCACATCAAATCCATAAGTCTGGTATTAGCCCATATGTCTGATACCAATCTGTAAATTCCTTTTCAGACCCATAAAACATGTGCAGTGATGCTGAATGCAGGATAATCACAGGCCAATGGGTGGAAAGTCTTGTGGATCCAGTGGCATTGTAAGCATCTCAGTGCTGGCTGCGATCTCTCTGAGGCTTCTTTGGCTTCAGAGGTCTGGTCGCATCCATTTGGCTTGCCTTCTGCAATGTCTCCCAAGGAGTAGCAGAGATAGAGAGAGAGAGAGAGAGAGAGAGAGAGAGAGAGAGAGAGAGAGAGAGAGAGAGAGAGAGGTGTCTTCCACCTCCAAGGAGGAAGTACCAGATTTCTCAGAGTTCTCAGAAGGAGGCTATGCCCACATAAAAATCTCACTGACTATCTCCAGATGGCAGCCTAAACTCCACGCCTACACTCCTAATCCTTAACTTGACACAAGATTAGGTGACTACCACAGGCTCCTAATCCATTACAAGCCCATTTATTTTTTCCCTGCATACCGACACCAATCCAATACCCAAAGCTTTACACAATGGGTGGAGATCTACTTCTAAAACATGAATATAGAAAAATCGCTTTTGCTTGAAGGCTCTCATGGAAATGCTCACTGAAAACTCCATTCCTATTTTCTCACCTCCCCCAAATTAGTCTTCTTCTGGGCTTTCAGTCACACCAAGATCTCTCCTGCCCCAAGGCCTTTACATGCACTGTCACCTCTTCCAAGCCCTGAAGTGCCAAGTTCAAAGTTCCAGTTAATCTCCCTGATCCTGAATTTTAAGAACTGTGTGTGTGGGAGGGAAGGGGTTGGGCTGTTTGTTGAACTGCTGGGTTTTGGAGCCATTTTTCATGCAACCTCATTTTGTCAATGACTGGTTAATTAATGCAGCATTCATTTGCCCTTCTTCCACTCACAGCACATGGCTTGTATCTTTGGGATCACTCTTCCACCATGCTCCATCTCCATGCTTCTGCTGGCATTGACCCAATCTGCCAGCTCCAGGCCTGGCTAGTCAGGGCATGACTTTCCTCTGTCCAAAGGGACTGGGTCAAACTCAGTATGAGACTCATGCTAGGTTAATGTTATCTAACCCTAAAAAATGCCCCAGAAACAATTTCCTCATTGCCAATGAGCCCATTTTGAATCATAGAAGGTCCCTGTGGGGTTTCTCAGACTGTAAATATTTATGTGAGCAGAAAGTTCCATCTTTTTCCCTATGAGGTAGCTGGTAGGGTAGCACTGCCAACCTTGCAGTTAGCAATCCAATGCTTACCTGATAGTACCACCAATGATTAGAAAGGAAAAGAGCCTCTCTCTAATAGAATTCCTGAGCTTCTAGATAAAACTACAGCTGTCATCAGGAAGCCTGCGTGAAACTCAAAAGGAAACAGCTCTGAAAGGAAAAGGTTCAAACTCTGATGGTATCAACTGAGTGCCAGAACCCAGCTATTGCTGATGCTCTGTCTCCAGACTTACAAATTCCATAAACCTACCCATTAATTCCTTCTCCTGCTCCTTCCCTTCTCACGCCCCAAGGTACTTTGACTTAGCTTTGAAGGCACTCACAACTTCACGGGTTCTGCCTTGCACAGGTGTCTGCTTGCTTCCAGTTCAGTCCTGACATTTTCCCTATCTTTAGCCATGTTAGGCTTGCGTCCTAGAGCTTTCCTTTGCTTGTCTCCCTATTGCTCTTGTCCTATGAAGTCTGTGGCTTTATCTTTAAGTCTAAGTCCTGCCCTTTCGCTTTCGTAGAAATCTGTCTCTGTATCTTGGCTCATGGCAGGTTGTGTCCTTCAAAGATGACTGTCCTAATGTTGCACATCGCACATTCTCTTGTTACAAGATGAGTTTGTGTTCATTTTTCCAGAAACAGGGCCTGCTTTCCCTCTTCCTTGCATCTTGGCAGGCCTTTGACTATGGCAGAAGTGTTGCTCTGTGACTTCCACCTGGTCGTATTGGGTTGTTCAACATTGGGACCCTGTCAGGATGTTGCAAGGAAGACCAAGCCAAATGAAAATGTCACATATAGGGTTCTTCTTGAGCTCCAACCAATAGAAGTATCAGTCGTGTGAGGGAGTGAGTCTTAAGAGAGCTGCAGCCTCTGTCCTTTGAGCTACCCCAGCTAATGCTTGATGAAGCCAAAACTAGTGTCCTCACTGAGCTCTGCCCAGATTGCAGATTTGTGAGCAAAATTGATATCATCATTACTTTAAGATGTTATTTGTGGGGATACTTTCTGTTAGCAGCAGATTATCAGAATACTGCCTAATCAGACTGCATTGCCAGTTTTACTCTCTCTCTCTCCATATATAGATATAGATATCCTCCACTCATCTGTCAGTTGGTTGTACTATAATGGTTTGTGTATTGTTATGGTGCTGGAAGCTCTGTTCCCAGAATTTCAAATACCAGCAGGATTGCCCATGTTGGACAGGTTTCAGTGAAGCTTCTAGACTAAGACAGACAAGGAAGAGGGGCCTGCTAGTCCACTTCCAAAAATTACTGAAAGAAAACCTTATGGATCACAAGAGAACACTGACTGACTAATGTGTTTTGGACACACTATCAGTGGACAATTGCTAGAGGAAGACATCATATTTGATGAAATAGAGGGACATGGAAGATCCTTATTGAGGCAGATTGACCTAATCGCTGCAACAATGGACTTCAACATTCAGGAATGTGTGACAATGGTGCAAGATCAGACAGCACTCCATTCCATTTCATATAAGGTCTCCATGGATCACAGTAGACTTGATGGCACTCTCTATATGTTTGTCTTCAGTGACTTCCCAGAGGGCTGCTCTGCCTGGCAGCCTCTATTCTTCATGCTTCCAAATGGGGAGCACAACAGGTCCATAGTCACTGATATTCCCCTCAATCCCCAGGTCAAGTAAGGAGGCATGAAACTAACTATGTTGTTCTCTTTGCCTTGTCTCTCTTCCTTTCCCCTTCCTCCAACAGGGCTAGAGGGGGTAAATACTTACCTTGCAGTCTAGAAGAGAATTTCTTCCACACCAAAATCTTCTCCTTCCTCAAAAGGCACATACATGCTTTTCGCCTTGTTTTGAATTAAAATGGCAGATGGGATGGTAGGAAAGAAAATGAACTAGTCTAACAGAATGGCCAAACAGATTTACCTTCCACATAATAATGTAAATAACTCCTCAATCTTGTTATAGAGTCATTATATGATGAGCTCCATCAAAGCAGAGTAGAACACCACGGAGGTCAGACCAGAAAGACCATGTTGAGTTGATTTTGTATGAGAGATTCTAGTTGCTAATTATACTTTTCATAACAGACAGATGGCAGGTATAGAAGCCCAGACTTAAAATGTCTTTATCTAATTGCCTGCCTAAATATATATTTGCAATATGGTCCTCAAAGGGAATACTTTCTTTACCTTAAATTCCATTTCTTTTTCCCCTTTTTTATGTAATTTTATTGAAGTATCATTGATGTACAATAAACCATAGTGTGTTTTGCTCTTTGAGGTTTTTAAAAAGAATCATTTTATTGGGGGCTCCTACAACTCTTATCACAATCTATACATACATCCACTGCGTACATTTGTTGCCATCATCATTCTCAAAACATTTGCTTTCTACTTGAGCCCTTGGTAGTAGCTCCTCATTTCCCCTCCTTCCCCCTTCCCCTCCCTCATGGACCCTTGATAATTTATAAATTATTATTCTGTCCTATCTTACACTGTCCGACATCTACCTTCACCCACTTTTTTGTTGTCCCTCCCTCATGGAGGAGGTTATATGTAGATCCTTGTAATCAGATCCCTCTTTCTACCCCACCTTTCCTCCATCCTCCTGTTATTGCTACTCTCAGCACTGGTCCTGAAGGGGTCATCTGTCCTGGTTTCCCTGTGTTTCCAGTTCCTATATGGACCAGTGTATATTCTCTGGTCTAGCCAGGTTTGTAAGGTAGAATTGGGATCATGATAGTGGGCGCGGTAGCATTTAGGAATGAGAGGAAAGTTATATGTTTCATCGTTGCTACACTGCATCCTGACTGGCTCTTCTCCTCGCAGCGACCCTTCTGTAAGGGGTTGTCCAGTTGCCTACAGATAGATCTTGGATCCCCTAACTGTACCCCCCCTCATTAACAATAATATGATTTTTTTGTTCTTTGATGCCTGATACCTGATCCCTTCTACATCTTGTGATCACACAGGCTGGTGTGCTTCTTTCATGTGCGCTTTATTGCTTCTGAGTTAGATGGCCACTTGTGAACCTTCTAGTCTTTAAAACCCTAAACTCTTTATCTTTTGATAGCTAGGCTCCATAAGCTTTCTTCACCACATTTGTTTATACACCCACTTTTTGTCTTGAGTGATTGTGTCGGGAAGGTGACCATCATGGAATACCAGTTCCTTAAATTCCATACCTATAGGCTTAAGTCTTACCCACAGGAAACCTATTTTTATTTTATCCCTGGAACAAAATCTTGCAATAATTTTCTCTTTTTGGGCAAGTCCATCCTCAATCACTTATCCTTTAACATTTACAAGAATTTATCTGTAACCAACCCCATTTACATAGTCTCATTCATGCTATTTCCACAATAATTGCTAATAACCCTATTTTTTAGAATCGGCAGAAAGCATCAGCATCAATATCCCATTGCCACTGGGTTGATTTCAACTCAGTGGTACCCTATAGGACAGAATAGTATTGCCTCATAGGTTTCCAAGGCTGAAAAAAAAATATCTTTATTGTGAGTTGGGTGAAGGTTTACAGAATACATCTGTTTTCCATTTGACAGTTCACACATATTTTGCTTCATGATATTGACTGCAATCTGCTCAACGTAATATCACTTATCGCACTTCCTCCTTGTATTTCCTGTTTCCATTCCCCCTTCTTTCCTGACCCTTCTGAACTTTATCTTTGAATAAATTATATCCTTTTGATTCAAAGAGTTGATTAGTGTTACTTTTTTACCTTATAGATCTACCTATTGTTTGGCTGAAGATTGAGCCAAGGGAGTGAGTTCAGTTCCAGATCTGAAGGTGCCTAAGGACAACAGTCTTGTGGGTTCCAAGAATCTCTCTCTGAGCAATACCACTGAACATTTAAAAATAAGTTTAAACTTTGTTGCACATATTTCTCCTATTCTATCCCAAAATTCCAAAGCAAACTCATTATCATTGTGTTGAAGCTGACTCATAGAGACCCTACAAGATAGAATAGAACTTCACACTTTGATTTTCCAAGGCTTATATCTTTACCAGAGCAGACAAACTCCTATTTCTCACATGGACCAACTGATAGTTTAGAACCACTTTCCTTGTGGTTAGGAGATCAATGAGGAGTCCACTCTGCCATTAGAGCTCGTTAAGAATGCGATCCAGCATCCCCTAATGCTATCCCTCTCAGATCAGTTGGTAGTGGTAATCAATGTAAATCTTAAGGGGGTCAGACTGCCACATCGTAACTCTTCCTTGGGGAAGATGGTGGGTTTGAACTGCTGATTGATTAGCCCTTAAGTGCTTAATTACTGCCTCACCAGGGTTCTCCTTAACATCAAAACAGTGGACACTTATTGGTTTATCTTACTGGTCTCTGTTCCCTAAAAATTGCACTTCATCCACAGGGTTTTCTTCCACAACACACAGCTGCTAGTGTTTTTGGTTTGTTTTTCCACATGACTTCACCTTCCTTGTCAAAGCTGATTTGTCCAGGGCTAAACACACAATGAAAACATAGCCATATCTGCACACTTCAAAATTTGAAGTGAGACAGCAAGCTATTTGTTGAGTTTTTTGAATGACTGAAGTCTATAAGGAAGTGTTATGATACAGGAAACAGTGAGTTTTGATGTCCAGGATCTATGCTGGGGACCCAGTTGGCACTCCGAATGACTATTCAAAGTGATGGTATGAATTCTCCTCTTCCATGACCTACACATATAATAGCTATAACCATTAAGTCCATGATTTGACAAATGTCTTGTGTGATTGAGTTTGGGTTCCCCATAGGATTAGATCCTGAGACAAAGGTTTTAATTAAGCCATTTTCTGGGGAGATATCAATAAGGAAATGGGAAATAGAAAAGAGAAAGAAGGCAGCCAATGAAAAGTACATTATCAAACAATTTAAAATTGTGAGCAACTGGAGGTTAATCTTACTGGAGACACTGTAGAAAATCCACTAGTTATTCTGCCCAGAATGTGAGGGAGTGTGGCTATTTGTCCAACAACTCCTATGGGTCATTGGTTAAGGGTTACTCCAGGAAGCAAGAATTAACTCCACAACCTCCTAAGCCATGCATGCTCAGGTACAGTGGTCTACAGAAACTAGAGAAAGCAAGAAGAGAGATGTGCTGGCCATTCGGAATTAGGCTAGCATGCCAAGTTGTCAGACATGTCAGGTTCTTGAACTATCATAACTTGAAAGTCATCATGATCCTGTGAGATATACCACTGGTATTTCAAACACAAGCATAGTTACCCGTGGTGGAAAATTTTCAGAAAAGCTTACAAGCTAAATAGACTAGAAAGAATAACCTGCCAATCTACATCTGAAAAAAATAGTGGTGTTTGTGGAGCACATTGATAGCAGTGGAATATTGTTTCATATAGTGCAGGATGATGAACCCCTCAAGTTGGAAGACACTCAAAATATAATTGGGGAAGAGCTGTCTCCTCAAAGTAGAGTTGACCTTAGTGATATAAAGTTTTCAGGACCTATATTTGTTGATGTGGCAATGACTCAAAATGAGGAGAAACAGCAGTACTGCAATAACCACTAACAAGAAGATGGGATGCATGAAATATGGATCTAGAAAAATTGGAAGCCATGAAAAAATGGAACACATAAAGATCAAACACTCTAGGTGTTATTGAACTGAAATAGACTGGTATTGGCCATTTTGAATGTCACAATAATATGGTTTACATACCAGAGTAACAAATTTGAAAGGAATGGATGACTTTCATGTTAAAAATGAGAATGTTTCAACATCGATTCCAATGTTCACCATTGTTAGGTGTAGGATATATTACACCTACAAGGATGAATAATTAATAAAGTTATTATTCAAATTTACACACCAACCACTAATGCTAACAATAAAGCCATTGAGGATTTTTACCAACCTTTTCAGTCTGAAATTGATGAAACATGCAATCAAGATTACTGATGACTTGAATGCAAAAATTGGAAACTAAGGAGGAGGATCACTAGTTAGAAAATATGGCCATGGGGATGGAAGCCACATGGGAGATCTCATGATAGAATTTTCCAAGAAGGATGGCTTATTGATTGAAGATTTATTTTTCAGGGATGTAAACAGTAACCATAGACATGGATCATGTATATGCGATAGAAATACACACGAATTAAATCAACTATATCTGTTGAAATAAACTACTATACATACTCCAGTATAACCCAAGGCAACTAATTTTACCCCCCAAAGCTGGGGTGCTTTTTCAGCATAAAAAATGTGCTGAAAAAACCTCGGCTTATACTCAAGTATTTACGGTATAAAGAAGTTCAATATCATCAGTCACGAGACTGGAGACGAACTGTGGAACAAACCATCAATGGCAAATTCAACTCGAATTCCAACAAAATTAAAACAAGTCCCCAAGAGTCAAAGTATGAATTTGAGTATATCTCATCTAAATTAGAGGATACTTCAAGAAGAAAGTTGACACATTGAACACAAATCACCTGAGATGATACGAGTTCTGCAATAATATCAAGAACATCATAAATAAAGAAATTCAAAGATAATTAAAAAGATAGAAACTAAAGAAAAGACAAAACGGATGTCACCTTGAATGTGGAGTAGCTGAAGCCAATGAAAGAAATGATGAAGTACGAAAAAGAGAGAGAGAAATATAGAAATAATTGATGAAGTAAAGACGCTGAATAAAGAAGCTGAACATAAAATTTCAAAGGGGAATTAAAAAAGATGGAATAAAGAATTATATGAAAAGGTGCAAAGACCTGGAATTAGGACAGCAAAAATGAAAAGCATGTGCATTTCACTAGCTGAAAAAATTGAAGAGAAATTCAAAATACAGAATTACACAGATAGCATCAAAAGAAGATGAAAGGGATTCACGGACCACATGAAGCCCAGGCTCCACAGCGCTGAGTCCAGAAGACCAAGATAGCATAGGGTTCTCACTGCAGATTGCTCTGAAAGTGCTCACAGTAGTAGGCCCTGGATCAACTGGGGAAAATGTAGAACTCAAAATAAGAAGACTAACCTTAGGATATGATAGGCACTAGTGGAATTCCCATTTGACACCTGACCTCACTTCCATGGCTCAACTTTCAGCCCCCAAATAGGAGACCTATACTGTCAACGATGTACAATTCAGAGCCCAGCATTTGTCAGGGAGTTACTCAGAAGGCAGGAAGGCATGGGAACGAAAGACCAATGGAAACGGCAAACAAAGGGAGGGAATAGGAAAAGCAGTATTGCATTGTAGGTATTGCAATCAATATCATAAAACATTGCATGAATTGTAAAGAAAATCAATTTACTCTGTAGATTTTCCCTCACATCACAATCAAAACAGTGTAAAAAGAAAATAAGTCATATGACCGAGTACACGGGTAGATCTTGCTGAAGACCAATTTCCAGTGTTAAAGATGTCACTTTGAGGAATAAGGCACAGCTGAGCCCTAGTGGTATAGTGGTTACAAACATAATGCGTCAGAACCAACCAAGTTGGGTTGCTCAACACAAGATCAGCAGTTCTGCTCCCATACAAAGTTCCAGTATTGGAAACCCACAGGGATATCTCTCCCCTGTCCTATAGAGTTGCTAAGGGTTGGAATCAACTTGATGGCAGTGAACTGGATGTAAGCCAGGCTGACTAGAGACACAAATCAAGTGACACTCATATATGTGCAATAAATAGTTTTTAATCAAGAAGTCATTATAGTATTTCTATTTCAAGGAAATATCCCAGGCCAGTCCAACTCAAGTCCATAAGTCCAACACTAGCCCATAAGTTCCTTTCCAACTTACGCAGTTACATGCAATGATGCAGAATGCAGGGATGTCAAAGGCCAGTGATTGCAATGTCGTGTGGACCCAAGGTCGATGGAAGCATGGCAAGACTCTGGCAGCTCTCAACGTGGGCAGGAAGCAGTCAGGTGAATGCAAAAAGAAGGGGAGGTTCCCAGGGCCCTCCTTATGAGAAGGCCATGGTCACAAAGAGGCACCATCAGGCTATGGTGTGATTGACAGATTGGATACCAACCTTACACTTTTACATATCTTCAAACTGACATAAAATTATATAACTATCATACTATGGCATTTTCAATCACCTCATATGTACTTGAAAATGGACAATAATTATGAAAGGTAAAATAAAAGTTGATGTCTTTGAATTATGATGCTGGTGAAGA
This sequence comes from Tenrec ecaudatus, assembly GCF_050624435.1. Taxonomy (NCBI): domain Eukaryota; kingdom Metazoa; phylum Chordata; class Mammalia; order Afrosoricida; family Tenrecidae; genus Tenrec; species Tenrec ecaudatus. Next base: position 44,357 of record NW_027459577.1, read on the forward strand.
ATATTGAATATTCCATGGACTTTCAGAAGAAGGAACAAATCTTTCTTGGCAGAAGTAGAGCCAGAATGCTTCCTAGACGTGAGAATGGCAAGACTTCATATCACATACTTTGGACATCTTAACAGCTGAGCATAGTCCCTAGAGAAGGATATCATACTTGGTAAAGTGGAGTGGTGAAAAAAAGAATGTCCTCAATGGGATGAATTGGCATACTGGCTGCAAAAATGGTCTCCAACATTAACTGTGAGGAAACAGGCTGTGGGTGCTATGAGTTAGAGCCAAATTAACAGTGTCTAACAATGACAACTCCCCTCCCGCGCCCCATCTGTCAATTTGCTGCACTGTGGTAGCTTGTGCTTTGCTGTGATGCTGGGAGTTAGTCCACTAGTACTTCAAATACCAGGCAGGATCACCCACGGTGAACAGATTTCTTCACAGCTTCCAGACTAAGAACTGACAGGACGACAAAACAATCAGTCCACTTCTGAGGGATTCACCATTGAAAACTTTATGCATAGCAGTAAAATATTGTCTGATATAATGCCAGAAAATGAGTCCCTCAGATTGCAAAACAATCAAAATATCACCGAGAAAGAGAGCTTCCTCAAAGTAGAGTCCACCTTAATGATAACTCAAAACCTCACAACAGGAGCTGTAGATAACATCATAATAAATGGAGAAAATATTGAAGTTATCAAGGATTTCGTCTTGCTTAGATTCACAGCTAATGCTCATGGAAACAACAATCAAAAACCAAATAACATATTGCATTAGGCAAATCTACTGCACATAACCACTTTAAAGTACTGAAGATCAAGAATTTCACTTAGGATTAAGTTGCGCCTGGCCCAAGGCATGGCATTTTCCGCCACACCTTATGCATGTGAAATTTGAACATTGAATGAGAACGACTGAAGGAGAACTGGTGCATTTGAATTAAGGTACTGACAAAAAAATACTGAAAGTACCATGGGTGGAGAGAAGAACAAACAAATCTGTCTGAGAAGAAGTGCAGCTAAATGTTCCTTGGCAGATAGGATGGCGAGACTTCATCTCATGTACTTTGCAGATGTTATCAGGACAGACCAGTCCCTGGAGGACATCATACACATTACAGTGGAGGGGTTGCAAAAAGAGGAAGACACCCGATCAAATGGATCGAGACAATTCCTACAACAATGGACTCAAACATAACAAAATTTTTGAGTATGGGGCAGGACCAGGCAATGTTTCATTCTGTTGTGTAGGCATTATTATGAGACAGAACTGACTTGAAGGCATCTAGCAACAAAGTGTACTAAAGCTTCTTCTGGCACCTTCATTTGCTAATGGATTATAATTCAAAATGAGAAAAATCATTGCAACCATTCATTAATAATCAGAACATGAAACGTGCAAAATAAGAATCTAGGAAAATTGGAAATCATAAAAAAACGGAATCTGACCTATAAAGATCAATATCCTAGGCATTGGTGAGTTGAAATAGTCCCTTTGAATCTTAAAATGATAAGAATGACTATGCTGACAATGACAAATTCAAAAGAATGTCTCTTTCATCCTCAAAAAGAGCATTTTTAGATCTATCTTGAAGTGCAATGCTGCCTGTGACAGAATAATATTTATCTTCATACACAAGGAAGGCCGGTTAATAGAACCATTATTCAAATTTTCTCACAAACCACTAAAGCCAATGAACAATTGTACCAACTTCTTTAGTCTGAAATTGACCACACATGTACTGAAAATGCATTAATAATTGCTAACAATTGGAATGCACACATGGAAACAAAAAGGAAGGAAGAGTAATTAGAAACTATGGCTTTGGGGATCGAAAAGAAGCTGAAGACTGCATGAAAGAATTCTGCAAGAGCAATAACTTCCTCATTGCAAACACCTTTATTCAACAACAGGAGCGTCATATATACATTTGGAAAACACAGGAATGGAATTGATTAAATCTGTGGGAAGACATGATAGAGAAGCTCAATATCATTGAGACAAAACAAGACCGGGGGCCAACTATGTAAAAGACTATCAATTACTAATATGCAAGTTCAAATCAAACCTGAAGAAAATTAAAATAAGAACGCAAAAGAGCCCAAATACAGTCTATATTATATTTGTGGTCGGCTGGGGTTTCTAGAGAAACAAACCAGTGATACTGATACATGTAGAAGAAGGAAATTTATATCAATAAAGAATTTTACATTAAGAAGTTCACACAACAAGAAACCCCAGTCCAACTCCAGCCCATAAATCAGATGCAAACTAGAGGCCCTTCCAGACTCCTGAAGCTGTTGGAGGAATAGCCCAAGAAACAGGAAAACCACAGGTTGGTGGAAGCAGAGTTGGGAGAATCCAATGTCAACAGGCAGTTGGCAGGCCACAGACAGCTCTTAGGGTCAGCAGGTCTCATGGTGATTGCCATCCTAAGAAGCCAGACGTAGGGTCCAGGGTCATTTCATCAGGAAGAAAAAGAGTGAGCCCATTCTCCACAGTCTACTTATAGCTATGAAATAGGTCATACCCCCAAGGAGAGTGTGAGCTGCACCTTCTGAAGATCCTGGTCAAGCTAAATTGACACGAAACCTTACTATCACAATATCTCACCTGAATTTAGAGCCTATCTCAAGAATGATTCGGACATATTGAACATTAATGATCAGCTACCAGAAGACTTGTGAAATAGCATAAAGGTCATCAATCTTTTTTTTTTTTGTCATGTCACCTGTGGCTATTTATTTATTTATCATAAATCATTTTATTGGGGGCTCCTCAAAAAGATCATTAATAATCCAGGAAAGAAAGAAAATACTACAGTGGATATCAGAGGAGACTGGGAAACTTGCTCTTGAACCTAAAGCAGTTAAAGCAAATGGAAGAAATGATGAAATAAAAGAGTTGAACAGAAAAATTTGAAAGGCCAGCTTGAGAAGATACAGTAAAGAATTATATTGTAACATGTAAAGACCTGGAATTAGGAAAGCAAAAGGAATGAGTACAGTCAGCATATCATAAATTGAAAGAACAGAAGAAAAAATCCAAGCCTCGGATTACAATGTTCAAGGATTATTTATCAAACTATTGAATGATGTAGGGAGAATCCAAAGAATATGGACGGAGTGTACAGAGTCTCTGTTCCCAAGAATTAGTTGAGGTTCTACTAGTTCAAAAGGCCAAGAGGAAGTTGAAGCTGCAATGTAAGCATTAGTGAAAAGCAAGGAAGGGATAGGAATGGAAATATTTCAACATGCTCATGCAGTGATAGTCCATGTCAAGAAATTTGGAAGATAGCTATCTGGCCAACCAACTGGAAGTGATTAATATTTGTGTCCATTCTAAAGAAATATGATGCAACAAAATCTGCAAATTAATTTAAAATAACATTAATATGACATGCAAGTACAATTTTATTGACGATACCTTTAAAAGTAGTTATAGCAATATGTCAACAGGAAGCTGCCAGAAATCCAGGCTGTATTAAAAGAGGGCATGAGGCAAGGTATATCAATGCTCGTTTCAGATGGACCTTGGCTGAAAACAGAGGATACAAGGAAAATGCTTACTTATGTACTATTGACTATGCAGAGGATTTTACTGTGTATCATAACAAACTTTGGGTAGCATATGAATACATATGAGAACAATGGGAATTCCCGTACATTTAATTGTGCTCCTGTGGTACCTGTACACAAACCAACAGGAAGTGGTTCGAATAGAACAAGTGGATAGTGCGTGGTTTAAAATCAGGAGAGTGTGTGTTGTGGTTATATCCTTTCACCATATGTGTTAGACAGGGTTCTCTAGAGAAACAAAACCAGGACATTTATGATTTGATAGATAGATAGAACACGAAGGAATATAACAGCTAATTAGTCCACATAGCAGTACAAAGGACTCAGTTTAACTCACTTCCATGCAACAGTAAATATGGCAGTACAGCCAGGCAGCAAACTGCAGAACTAGGTAAGGCAGCCACACACTGGTCTGATCACCAGAGAGCAACTGAGAGATAGGTGTGGCTTGCTGAGCCATTTATCTCTTTGCCCACGAATCAAACTGCGAACTTATTAATCCCACATGTTCTTATTGGCCAGGTTGGCACTATAAACCTACCTATCTATCACACTATACTTATTCAAATAATCTGAGAAGCTGCTCTGTATGAAGAAGTTGAGGCATCTGGTTTGGAGGAAGAATCATTAACAACCTGTATTATGCAGATGACCCAATCTTGCTGGCTGAAAGTCAATAGGCCTTGAAGTACTTACTGATAAAGCTCATATAGTACACCTTCAGTATGAATTAGTCTTCAACACTAAGAATACAAATGTCTTCTCAACTTGACAAATATAAACACACAACATCATTACAAATAGAGAAATGTAGCTAAACTCTATTTTACTTGGACCCACAATCAATACTCTCAGAAGCAGCAGTCAATAAATCAACGTATTTCATTGGAAAAATCTGTTGTAAAAGACCTCTTTAAAATGTGAAAGAGCAAATGTTTTACTCTGGGGATTAGCAAATTATGCCTGCTTTTAGCCTTGATATTTTTAATCACCTTAGATGCATGTGAAAGGAGTCTTAATTTCAGTGTCTGGTATGGGTTGAATGACTAACAGCAAGGTTGGTGGTTCAACCCACTTGCTGCTCCACAGAAGAAAGAGGAAGCTATTTGACCCTGTAAAGATTTACAGCCTTGGAAACCCTATATGGTCACTGTGAATAAGAATAGACTTGATGGTAATATTTGACATATGCATGTGAAAGATGGACCATAAATAAGGAAGACTGAAGAAAATATGATGCCTTTAAAATATGATGTTGCAAATAATATTGAATATACCATGAATGCCCAGCAGAACAAAGAGGTCTATCCCGGAAGAAGTACAGCCAGAATGTATTTTAGAAGTGAGGATGGTAAAACTCCATTTCATATACTTTGAACATGGTATCAGGAGAAATTAGTCCCTAGAAAAGGACAAAATACTTGGTAGAGCATCGTCAAAAAACAGGTAAGCCCTGAATGAGATGGATCAACACAGTGGCTGTAACAATAGGCTAAAATATGACCATTGTGAGGATGTCACAGGACTAGAAAGGCTTTTATTCTATTGTGCATAGGGTCACTATAAGTGGCAGTGCGTGAGTTTTTGTTGATTAACAACACTGGGATATGAGCAATGTGCCCATGGCATATGCTAAACTGTCACCATGCTGGACACAGTTGATCTTTGTGGCTTTAGAGGGTAATTATTTAGAGGGTTATGATTCCACTGAATTTTTTTCTGTGTATTCAAACTATTCCATCCCAAGATTCCACATATCTATCCAAACCAAGCTCACTGCCATTGAATCAATGCTAACTCATATCGACCCTACAGGACATGGGTAAAATTGTACCTGTGAGGTTCTGAGACTGTACCTCTTTACAGAGTAGAGTCCCATCTTTCTCCCGAAGAGCAGCCGGTGATTTCAAAATACCGACCGTGCAATTAGCAGCCCAATGTGTAACCAAGAACTATTCAGGGAAGCTAGAGGGAGAGCATGAAAAGAAATGAGTAGTTGAGGTGGTTGGATGCGCATCCATCCCTTTGTTCTACTCTCTATGACTTTTTCTGAGTTCATTCAAAATGTAAATTAAGACACAAAATAGAATTCTACCCAACCCTGCTATATGCCTAAACAGTATCCATTTTTCTCATTCTTACTACTAATAGAAGCTCAATTTTGTTTAGGGTGATAATGTACCTACTTAAATCGCTCCCTCCTAGGCTCCCTTGCAGCTATGCATAAGCATTTGACCCAGTTTGGGGCAAATATGTGTAGGTGAAAGATACTGAGTAGGACTCCCAAGAAAGTTTTTGTTGTTGTTTAAGGCAAAACACTTGTCTGGCATAACCCATTTCATTTTTGTCCTTGGCTCTTCTGCTGTCATGCTCCCTAGTCAGAATATTGAAAGATGAGAGAGTCACATAGGTTACATGAGTTTGGCAGACCAAAAAGCATGCATTCTCCTATATCCAAAATGAGTCCCTGAGCAAATACGCCAGACCTAGGCTACCTATTTCAAGACTTACTATTGTATAAGACAAACCCCTGTGTGGTGCAAAGGGTTAACACAATTCACTGCTAAGACAAAGATGCCTTGGAAGAAAAACCTGGCAATCTACATTTAAAAATTCAGCCCTTGAAAACCTCATGGGGCACAGTTCTACCCTGAATCATATGGGGTAACTGTAAATCAGAATCAATTCAGTGGCAACTGGTTTGGTATTTTTGGTGTTAATAGAAGAAAAATGAAGCTTTTGTGATTAGACCACTAGTGTCGGTTTGTTTTTTCCCATATAGCCAGATGCAATTTGGACTGATAGAGAAATAATTAAAAGAATGTAGAGTTAAGTAAGCGTAATGATTATGGAACTAATCATTTAGCAATGGGCTGCTAACCGCAAGGTCAGTAGTTCAAATGCACCAGTCACTCAGGGGGAGAAAAGTGAAGCTCTCTGCTTCTGTAAAGATTTACAGTCTTGGAAGCCCTATATGGGGTTGCTATAAGTTGTAATCAACTTGATAGCATTGTATTTGTTTGAGTTTGGTGACTAGTATGTAAGCTTTGAGGGGGTAGTAATAGATACTTTGAATACTATTCTTAGCACTATAGGTATTATGTCTTTTGCAAATGGATAAACGAACAAAAGCGATATTCATTTTGTGTTTTCTGTAGTTTGCCTTATTCTTCCAAGAAGATTGCTCAAGTGCTAAGACCCAGTCTTCTCTGGCATACTTGAACAAAAGAATAACTGATAGACACAGACTTGAACCCTGGCCTGTGTGATCTTGGGTGTGTCACTGTTTTTCAATCCATTTCTCATCTGTGAACTGGGGATTACACACGTAGCCCAACAGGGTTGTTTTGGAGATTCAGAGTAATGTGTATGTCTTGGATTGAGTGCCCTTGCATACCGAGCTTATTCCTCAGGCCTGGGTGCAGGGAGTCTATTTGAGATCTGATGGCAGGGAGTGGGAATAGGAAAGCAGACGCAAGACTGAGTTAGGGGGAGAAGCAATCACAATGGGAACGGGGTGTTGAGGCTTTTAATTTAGGATACAGGGGCTTGATTCCCCCAGGACTTCTGAGCAACATGGGTTCTGTCCTAGAATTGTCTACCAGAAACAGGAGGCTGGGCTCTTCTTCGCCTGTAGTGGTGTTGAGCATTCCTCCTAGTAAGGTGACCTCTCCTACCTTCCTGGGTTTGGCTTTCCATGCCTTTGAAAAGGCTTCGAGGCAGAAGGACATGGAGAGCTGCGTGCTGCACAGTTGTGATAAGACACCATTTCAGCAGGAGCCTGCACTTACATAGAGCCGTTCGTCACTGCTATGATGGATATCAGGAGGAGCCCTGGAAGTGCAGTGGTTACAAGTTGGTTTACTAACTTCAAGGTCAGCAGTTCAAAACTACTAGCTCCAAGGAAGAAAGATGGGGTTTTCTACTCCAATAAAGTGTTGTAGTGTTTGAAACTCGCAGGGGGCAATTGTACACTGCCCCACAGGATCGCTATGAGTCGGTATTGACTGGAAGGCAGTGAGATGGTGTCAGAGATGGGTCAAAGGAATGTGGCATGGCAACCCTAAGAATCTGCTACAGAACCATAAAGTGCCTGGGATAGATGAGTTTATTGTGCTTGACCTTTTAAAACCATCAAACGGGCAACAGTTAGAAAGACAAACATACCAAGTGTCATTGGAGATCCGGGGAAAGCAGAGAAACACTGCTAATGATGCAGGTTTGCTGCACAGCAATCTGGCAGAGCTTAGTGAAAGCCCATTGAATGGACCCTAGGACCTAGTGAGCCCCTCCTGGGCGTACAACCAAAGAAGCGCAATCACTGAGTTGACTTTCATTCCTCATGACCCTATCAAACAAAGCTGAATGGTCCCATGATGTTTTCAAGGCTTCTATTGGGAAGTAGACAGCCATGCCTTTATCCCACAGTGTGTGGAAGACGGCTTCAAACTACTGACCTTTGGGTTAGCAGCCAAGCACTTAATATCTCCCCCATCAAAGCTCTCTCCTGGATGGATAAAAACAAACAAAACCCCAGTTGATTCTTCCTCATTAGCAACCCTACAAGGCACAGTAGAATTGCTGCTATAGGTTTACAAAACTAAATTCTTACGACAGCAGACAGCCTCTCTTTGCTCCATGGAATAGCTGGTGGGTTGGAACTGCTCACCTTGGGGTTGGCAGCCCAACGCATAATTCCTGGGTATATAGGCCAAGCTATTTATCCAATTCACAGGGCCCTTGGGGCATTTTTAAAAGAATGGTCACCACGCTGATACCTGCAGTAGAGAAGAGTTGGAGCCGAATTGGATGCCAATCAACAGACAACTGAAGAAGGAAAAAAAAGAAAGATGATGATTGCTCATGACCAAGTGGCATGCAGCAGCACATGCAATTGATATGCAGCATGGCAATAACTCTTAATGACATTGCAAGGAGTTGAAAAGGTCAGAAACTGAATGAGATTTATATTGCAGTACCATTCATGGAAGCTGAAAGCCCATTCACCAAGCAGCATGGTCTAGTGCACATGGCTGTATGCCTATAAGGACACACACACACCAAGCACCCAGCAGGGGGTACTTGTCTGAAGAGGGGAATGGAAGTGATGTGAATGTGGAAAAGGAGGGACAAAACACAAGCAGGGCCTGACATTGATCAGGGTTCACTGTGTGCTATAAAGTAGGCATGATTAATCACTTCCCTGTACCAGAAGGCTGAGCTAGATTTTTAAAGCAAATCGAGTGCCTGGAACACAATGGTTGTTAGCTGCTGTTGAGTCAGCCTCCAGTCCAACTCACTGTGACAACCAGCTCCCAGTGACTCCATGGGCAATATTCTCCCTGGTCCTGCACCATCTCTTTGGTTGTGCATCAGATTGTGATTCACAGGGGTTTTCGTTAATTGGTTTTCAGAAGTAGAATACCAGGCTCTTCTTCATCGCTCATCTTAGTCTGGACACATCACAGAAACAGGTTCAGTCTCATAGCCGCACCCAACCAAGCTTCCCCATTTCAGTATCATAGCAACACAGAAATCAGTTCAGTACCACAGCAATAACCAAGCATCCCCCTGACAAATGAGTGTTGGATGCACATGAGTTGCATTGTCTTGGACTCAAACCCAGATCTCCCACATGGAAAAGGAGAATTCTACAACTGAACCACAATTTACCCTCAGAATATAATAAGTATCCAGTAAATGGTTATTAAGAATGTGGCTGCCAGGAAAATCCACCAATTTCCTGCCAAGGCTTAACACTAATATCTTCCCCCACACACTAGAAGGCTGCAGAGGAATGACTTTCTCCATGCCAGCCCTGGTATCTAGACAAGGGACCCTAACACTGAACCACTGAGCCCCAGCAGGCTGGGGAGCAATGTCAAATTGGATGAGGGACAATCCTGGTTGAGTTAGTTCCCCTAAGCTCCTAGGGCAGTTTAGCATGTCCACAGATGTGTTCTGAATAGCCATGCGATTACCACCGAGAGAAATTCTACATGCTTTCACACCCCATGCTAGTCGTTGCAGCCATCGTTGAGTACAGTTCATGCTCATCACTATCTAGAACTCACGGTGACGCTGTGGGTGAGCCATTGGGCAGGTAACCTCAAGGTTGGCAGTTCAAAGGCACCAGTTGTTCTCTGAGAGGAAGGTGAGATGATCTGCTCCTGTCAAGATTTAGCCTGAGGAATTTTATATAGGGTCACAGTGAGTCAGGATCAACTCAATGGTGTGGGTTTGGTTTATTAGACCCACCATCAGATCATATTTAATGTATTTATTAACATGTATATTTGCCACAAATCCAATGTCTTATTTTTATCACTGCATTTCAATACAATTTGTGCCTTTGTGATTCTGTATTTCATTGGAGGTATTTGGAAATATTATTCTGGGGAGTGGGCAGGTGTTCCATAGCCTTTCCTAAATGCCAAAAGGATCCATGGGGTTGCAATGGTTAAGACCCTCTGATAGAGTTTATCAAAGAGCCCTGGAGGCACAATGGTTAAGTGCTCAGCTGCTATCCAAAAGGTTGAAGGTTTGAACCCACCAGTGGCTCTGTTCTTGGAAGAAAAACCAGGCAACTCATTCTTGTAAAGATTACAGCATAGAAAAGCCTAGAGCAGTGGTTCTCAAACTTCCTAATGCCACAACCCTTTCATACAGTTCCTCATGTTGTGGTGACCTCCACAACCATAAAAATATTCTCATTGCTGCTTCATAACTGTAATTTTGTTACAGTCACCCTGTGCAAGGGTCCCACAGGTTGAGAACCATTGGTCTAGAGAGCTCGGCACTGATGCATTGAGTCACTATGAGTTGGACTGGACTAGAAGGTTCCTAACAAAAACACCAACAATCATTTTTTACCATGACCTTGTTAACTCAAAAAGATTAATAAGCAAATTCACAAATGAGGACATCCAGTTGCCCCTCCAAACTGGAGAAGCATGAGTTAAATGGTGACCCTGACCCCACGGTGTCCTCCAGCTGGTGCCATGCTGCCTTTATTCCTTCTGCCTCTCAGTTCTGTGGAGAAGAAGGGGAAAGGGAGGGAAAGAAAAAGAAAGAAATGAAAAGATAATTTTCCCAGCTTCTTCACATCACTGAATTGAACTTTACTTTTAATAAAAGTATTATGAAATGGAAATGGTGCTTTCACTATTTTGCTTTCAGGTGATATTCAGAGACATGGTGCTGGTAATTATTTGAGCCGGGGAGGTTAGTGTGCAGATTTTCTGAATATGGTTGAGCCACATGCCCCCTTCCAGGCCTAGCATTTCCCTGGGCTATGAGAAGTTATAGACAGTCTACCCTCTTCTTCCTCTGACTTCGCTGCAAACCACGGACACACTGGTTCTGACTTGACCTGGCTCCAGTACAGAAAAAAATATCCTCCTTGCATAATTGTAGTGCTTGAATTGGAAGGCACCCAGATACAAATCTCTCTTCTGGTGGCATAATGGGTTATGTGTTGGGCTATTAACTGCAAGGTCAGCAGTTGGAATTCACCAGTCGCTCCTTTGGAGAAAGATGAGGCTTTCTTCTCCCATAAAGAGTTATAACCTTAGATGAGTATAAAAACTCAAAATGCATTGGCAGAGATTCCACAGAGAATAAGCCTCCATTAAATCCCCTGGGACCATTCACCAGGGATGGGATTAAACCCTGCTCAACATCAGTACATCAGAAAGTGTATTGTTGCAGATATGATTAGGTTAAAAATTAACATCTTATCATTTGTCTTTACTCTTAACACGTTTTTCATTTGTTCTTTTTTTAATTTTCTGCTTTCCTTTTTATTGAAAAATTAACTAATGTCACTAAACAAGTAGAGAATTTGTTAAATGAAAATCTAATCGGTTATGTAAATTTTCACTGAAAACATAACACAATTTTATTTTTACAAAGAGTTATAGCCTTGGAAACCCAGGAGGCCGCAGTATTTTCTCTCGATAGGATTGTTATGCACCCAATGGCAATGAGTGTTGTTGGATTTTGTTTCTTTATTGTTTTCTGTAGCTATGGTGGGGTATAGGGGTTATGTGTTGGGCTGCTAAACGCAATGTCTGAAATGGCAAATTTGAAATCCCAAGCCACTCCAAGGGAGAAAGATGAGGCTTTCTACTCCCCTAAAGAGTTCCAGTCTCAGAGCAGCCAGTCCACAAAGAGAACAACATGGCTGGCCCCACTATGAGACAAGATGCCCCTCAGTTACCAAGGGTGATACAGGGGACAGCACTGGAGACACAGTGTGCGAATTGCACCTAACCTGATTCCACCACACCGAGGCAAAGTGTGGTGGAGTGCAGTGGAACAGCAAGGGAATGGAGTGGCAAGGTCCCCAGGGAATGCTGAAAGTGGACTTTGGGGCCAGGTTGTGGTGCCTCAACAGACTGGATTGGAAAACACTCCTAAGGTCCAACAAATGATCCTTGAACTAACTACAAGCTCTTCTTTCTTGATGTGTTTTGTTTTGTTCTTTGTCAGTGGTTAGTATTTGTTGTTTTGTTGTCTGGTTGTATACTGTTGCTTTGTTTTCCTCTGTCTTATTTTCGTGCATGTTAGTGTCTCCACAGGTCTGTCTAAATAAGAGAGGCTGGATGAACTATCTGGAGGAAAAACAACAGGACCGACAGTTCCGGGGGCACTTGGGATAGGGGGAGGTGCGGGAGGTAAGGAAGTGGTGTTAACAAACACAGGGACAAGGGAACAACATGGGACTCGAAATGGTAGTGAGGGGGAAGTGGCAGGCCTGGTAGGGAATGATCAAGGGTAAGGTTACGTAAAGAAGAGGTATAGCTGTAACCCAGGTGGGGACGGAGCATGGTAGTGGGACAGGAGGAAAGTCAAGGGAGATGGAGGAAAGAGCTAGGAGTCAAAGTGCATTTATAGAGGTCTAGACAAAGACATGTGCATGCAAATATATATATGGATGGTGAAATAGATCTATGTGTCTATATTTAAAGGTTTAGTATTAAGGTGGTGGCAGGACCTTGGGCCTTAACTCAAGCACTCCCTCAATGCATGAATACTTTCTTTTATTAAATTGGCACTCTACAATGCTCATCCTCCAGACACAACTGCTGAAGCCAAAGCAGGTGAACAAGTAAATGTGGTGAAGAAAGCTGATGGTGCCCGGCTATCAAAAGAGATAGTGTATGGGATCTTAAAGACTTGAAGATAAACAAGAGGCCATCTAGCTCAGAAGCAACAAAGCCCACATGGAAGAGCACACCAGCCTGTGTGATCACGAGGTCCCGAAGGGATCAGTTATCAGGCATCAAAAAACAAAAAAATCACAGCATTGGCTGCACACCTCCATGATACGATTGCCAAAGACAAACTTGTGCATAAGCAAATGTGGCGAAGAATGCTGATGGTGCCCGGCTATCAAAAGAGATAGTGTCTGGGGTCTTAAAGGCTTGAAGGTGAACAAGCGGCCATCTAGCTCAGAAGCAAAAAAGCCCACATGGAAGAAGCACACCAGTCTGTGCGATCACAAGGTGCCAAAGGGACCAGGTATAAGGCATTATGAAAAATATATGGTATATGATATATATATATACACATAATAGTGAATGAAGGGGGAAGTGCAGAGTGGAGACCCAAAGCCCATTTGCTGGCCACTGGAGATCCCCTCACAGAGGGGCTTAGGGGAGGAGATGGGTCAGTCAGTGTGCGATGTAGTACCGATGAAAAACACAGCTTTCCCCCAGATCCTGGATGCTTCCTCCCCCCAACTACCATGCTCCGTATTCTACCTTGCAGGACTGGATAGGGCAGAGGTTGTACACTGGTACATATAGGAGCTGGAGGCACAGGGAATCCAGGGTGGATGATACCTTCAGGACCAGGAGTGTGAGGGGCGATACTGGGAGAGTAGAGGGTGAGTGGGTTGGAAACGGGGAACAGATTACAAGGATCCACATGTAACCTCCTCCCTGGGAGACAGACGGCAGAGAAGGGGGGGGGGAGGGAGACTCCGGATAGGGCAAGATATGACAAAATAACAATCTGTGGATTATCAAGGAATCATTAGGGAGTGGGGAGCGGGAGAGAGGGTAAAAAAAAGAGGACCAGATGCAAAGGGCTTAAGTGGAGAGCAAATGCTTTGAGAGTGATTAGGGCAAAGAATGTACGGATATGCTTTATACAATTGATGTATGTATATGTATGGATTGTAATAAGAGTTGTATGAGCCCCTAATAAAATGTTAAAAAAAAAAAAGAGTTCCAGTCAGAGAAACTCTCAGGTGCAGTTCTACCCTATCCTATAGATTTGCCATGAGTCGGCATCAACTGGATGGCAGGAAGGACACATAACGATTCAGACCTGGGCTTAGTTTGGGTTCTCACTGAAGCAGACCCTGGCCAAAGACTTAAAGGCAATGAGCTTATTTAGGAAACTCTGAGCATGCAGGTAATGATGTGGCATTGTGAGCCAGTGGAGGGAAGGCCACCGATAACAAATAGATTGTGAATCCAATTACAAACCTGGGAACCTGCTGCTTAATCACTTAGGAAGTCTCCAGGGGTAGGTGTAGCACACGCCTCTCAGAGTTTTGCCATCCAAGGAGTGAGGGGCCTGGTCAGGGCTGTTCCCAGGGGCATATGTTCCTCAGCACATTCAGCCAGCACCAGCAAAGGGACCTTCAGAGCTGGCCCTTGGTGACTGAGGCGAGTACACGGAATCAGGAATTTGGGAATGAAGAGAAGGAGCACCGGGAATGTCTGCTACAGATTGGAGACTGGAAAGTCCACTCGGTGCTCCTCAAGGGGACAGGCGCTCCCCTCTCTGGATCTCACTTTTAACATCGATACACAAAGGTCGATTCTGTGAGGGTCACAGACTGGGGACTCCCATGGCCAAATGAGGACCTGTGTGGACTCTGGTTGGCCTGCTTATTCACTGCCATCTAGAAGATTCCAACTCACAGTGACCCTGTAAGACCGAGCGGAACTGCCCCTGTGGGTTTCTGAGGCTGAAATTCTATATGGACTAGAAGGTCTCATCTCTGCACAGCCCCCCACCCTATCCCCCACCCCCCGCTCCCCCAGTGTGACTGGTGGTTTCAAACTACTGACCTTCTAGTTAGCTGCCCAACACATAACCCACTGTGCCATCAGGGCTCTTTGGCCTACTTGGCTTCTATCCAATGTTATTGAATCGCCTTTGAAAAAATCAGGAGGTTTTTAAGAAAACAGGAATTTTGACTTTCTCTAGAAAAATCGATCTGGCATCACTAGAACCTAAACTAGAGGATCCACAATTCCACGTTGCTCTGGGAATCTCAACATTTCTTCCTCCTGCTCAAAGTAAAATGGTTTAAGGGGACCTTTCACAGCTGGTGGGCTGGTCTCCTTTCTAGAAAGTTGCCTCTGTAAAGAAAATGCATCTTTCTTCCCTTTTACCTAGTTGGGGGTGGTGAGGGTAGCAGGAGCCATTGGGTTAAGAAAAAACAGTCCAGGTAGCTTCAGTCTGCCCTGCCAGGGCTTTAGAGGCCAAGCCTTTTTTGCTCCAGCTGACTGGCCTGCTGTTTCCAGGGCAGCCCCACCATCTGTTCCCAGATGCAGGGAGGGAGCCGACTTTCGTTCATCACACCTGCCCCAAACTCAGGCCCAGAACTACTGTCTAAACACAGAACAACTTTTGTCTGTGGCCAAATGTGGGACCCCAAATTTCTTCCCTCTTTCCCGATACTCCTTCAGTGACTTGATGACCTGGGCCAGGCTGAGATGAATTAGCTTGCTCCTCACAGCTGGCTGCTGGGTTCCAGGCAACTCCCAGAGGCCACTGGCTGTGCCCATCAGTAAAAGTGGGAGTTGAGAACCCTCAGCTCTTGGCTGAGCAGCTCTGTCAGTCTGTAGCTGTTGACTGTAGCTGCTTCTGACAGCCAGTCTAGCTGGTGCTTTAAGTCATTTCAGTCGCTCCACTTCAGCTGTGATTAGTCTAGTCTCTGTAGTCTCAGAGGGAGGGAAAAACAAAACACCTCAATGACTTTGAATCAGAGTGGGTTATCCTCTTTTAAAAGACAGAAAGTCTGAATTGGAGGATATTTTGGGGGGGGTCTCTTTTATGCATTTCACATTTATGAAATAAGAACTAACAGTATTTGTTCCAGTAAGTGGATCAGAACCACCTAAGGGCCCACTCCTCCCACCAGGCCACGCCTCACTAAAAATAGAGGTCCATCACTTGTCTGGCATTTTGTGGTACTGTGGTGACTTTTGTTTTGTGAGATACTGGGAGCTATGTGATTGGCATTTCATATACCAGCAGGGTCACCCAAAGAGCTTCCAGACAAAGAACAGACAATGAAGAAGGAATTGGCTACCTGCATGGGAAGAATGAGCCATTGAAAACCCTATGGATAGCAGCAATACTGTCAGTTACTAGACCCCCCCATGAACAACAGAAGAACATTGTCAGAACGTGTGCCAGAAGATGAGCTCTTCAACTTGGAAAGTACTCAAAATACTGGCTGAGGAAGAGGAAGAGCTGACTTTTCATAGGCAAGTCGACCATAATGATGCAAATCGAGGATAGCCATCAGGACCTTCATTTGCTGATGGGCCACAACTCAAAATGAGGAGAAACAGTTCAAATCGTCATTAATAATTGAAACTTGGGATGTATGAAATATGAATCTAGGGACATTGGAAGTCATTAAAAATGAAATGGAATACATAAAGATTGATATTGTAAGCATTAGTTAGCTGAAATGGACTGATATTGACCATTTTGAAACAGAAAATCTTATGGTTTACTCTGCTGGAAATGACACAATCAAGAGAAACAACATTGCATTCATCATCAAAAGGACATTTTAAGATCTATTTTAATGTACAATGTTATCTTTGCTAGGATGCTATCTAGCCCCCTTCAAGGAGAACCAATCAATACAACTATTGTTCAAATTTATGCACCAACCACCCAAAGCCGGTGATGCAGAAATTGAATAATTCTACCACCATATTCAGTCCCAAATTTGTCAGATTTGCTATCAAAATGCTATTGGAATGCAAAAGTTGAAAACAAAGAGGAAGGATCAGTAGTTGAAAAATATGGTCTTGGTGATAGAAACCAAGCTGGAGATCGCATGACAGAGTTTGCAAGACCAATAAATTGCTGCTAGCATATACTATATTTTCCAACTTCTGTTCTTTCCTCTTTGGTT
This sequence comes from Tenrec ecaudatus, assembly GCF_050624435.1. NCBI lineage: Eukaryota > Metazoa > Chordata > Mammalia > Afrosoricida > Tenrecidae > Tenrec > Tenrec ecaudatus. Next base: position 61,115 of record NW_027459577.1, read on the forward strand.
CCAACATTTGCACTCCAATCACCAATAATTACCAATTTATCTTGATTGTATGTTAGAATTTTGCATGATTAATGATTTCTTCAAACATTTGATCAACAACAAAAAAGGTGACCATAAATGAGAACTTCTCCAGATGGAATACACGGAAATCAAATTGACTACACCTGTGGGAAGAGACAATAAAAGAAGCTCAATATCAGCAACTGAAACCAGTCCAGGGACTGATTGTGGAACAGATCAGCAATTGTTCATATGTGAGCTCAAGTTGAAGTTCAAGAAAATGCAAACAAGTACACGAGAGTCAATATACAACCTTGATAATAACCCACCAAATTTTGAGAACATCTCTGAATAAAGCACAGTGTCATTTAAAAAAATGGAAATAAAGAAAAGATACAAGTGCATGTCAGAAGAGACTCTGAAACTTACTCTTAATCAGAGAGTAGCTAAGGCAAATGGAAGAAATGATGAAGTAAAGAGCTAAATAGAAAATTTCAAAGGACAACTCGAGATTACAAAGTAAAATATTATCACAAAATGTGCAAAGGCCTAGAGTTAGAAAACCAAAGCAGATCATATTCAGCATATCTTAAACTGAAAGAACTGAAGAAAAATGTCAAGTCTCGAGGTGCAATATTAAAAAATTCTATGGGCAAAATATTGAATGATGAAGGAAACATCTGAGGAAGATGGAAACAATATGGAGTCACTGTATCAAAAAGAATAGACCAACATTCAACCATTTCAGGAGGTAACATATGAGCAAGAACCAATGGTCAGGAAAGAAGAAATTCAAGATGCATGGAAAGCACTAGCCCAAAACAAGATGCCAGGAATTGCTGGAATATCTATTGAAATGTTTCCACAAGCTGATAAAGCACTGGCAGCACTCACACATCTATGTCAGGAAATTTGGAATACAGCTACTTGGCTAACAGACTGGAAGAGATCCATATGTGTATACGTACCAAAGAAGGGAGACCAACCGAATGGTCAAATTATGTAACACTATCATTGGCATCACATGTGAGTCAAATTGTACTGAAGCTAATACAACAACAGTTGCATTAATTCATTGATAGAAAGTTACCATATTCAGCATTCAAGAGCCATCGTGGCACAGTGGTTACAGGTTGGATTGCAAACCCCAAGGTCAGAAGTTCAAAACCACCAGTCACTCCGTGGGAGAAAGGCAAGGTTTTCTACTCCCATAATGAGTTACAGACTCAGAAACTCACAGGGGCAGTTAGTTCTACCCTATACTATAGGGTCAGGATGAGTTGTCATCAACTACAAGGCAGTGAGTTTGGTTTCCCAGAGATTTAAGCCAGATTCAGAAGAGGATGTGGAACAAAGGATATCAGATATCAGATGGATCTTGCCTGAAAGCAGTGAATACCCAAAAGATGTTTACTTATGTTTTATTAACACCCAAGGTATCTGACTGTGTGGATCATAACAAAACATGGATAGTTTTGAGAAGGGAATTCCAGAACACTTTGTCTTGCTCATGTGAAACTTGTACATGGATTAAGAAGCAGTAGCACAAATAGAACAAGGGTAGATTGCATGGTTTAAGAATCAAGAAAGGTGTGCATCCAGGTTGCACCCACTTATTATACTTTTTCAATCTGTATGGTGAGCAAATAATCAGAGAAGCCAAATTATATGAAGAAGAACACAGAATCAGATTTGGAGGAATATTATTAACAACTTGCTATATGCAGACGACACAGTTTGGCTTGGTGACAAGGATGGGGGACTTGAAGCACTTGCTGGTGAAGATCAAGGATTGCAGCCTTCAATGTGGGATACAACTCAACACAATGAAAACCAAAATACTCACAACTGAACCAATAGGTAACATGATGATAAATCGAGAAAAACTTGAAGTTGTCAAGGATTTTGTCTTGTCTGGATCCACAAGCAATGCTCCTGGAAGCAGCAGTCAAGAGATGAAAAGATACATTGCACTGGGTAGATCTGCTGCATAAGAGCTCTTTAGAATGTTGAAAAGTTAGGATGTTACTTTAAGCAGGAAGTGCACCTGATCCAAACCATGGTATTTTCATTGGCCTCATCTGCATGTGAAAAGCTTGCCATTGAGTGAAGAAGACCCAGGTAAACTGTATGAATTTGAACCATGGTACTGGCAAAGAATATTGACAGTACCATGGACTGCCAAAAGAACAAAGAAAATCTGTCTTGGAAGTACGGCCAGAATTCTCATTAGAAGTAAGGATGGTGAGACTTTGGACATGTTGTCAGTGGAGACCAGTCCCTGGAGAGGCATCATGCTTAGAAAAATGGAAGGGCTGTGAAAAAAGGTTGAAGGCCCTTGAAGAGCTGGATTGACACAGTGACTACAACAAGAGGACTGAGCATAGGAACACTTGGGTGGATGGAGGAGGAGCTGTTATTGTTACATTCTGCTGTGAATAGGTTTGCCATGGACCAGAACCAACTGGATGGCAAACTAACAACAACAACAACAACAACAACAACAACAGGGAGAGACATTAAAAAGCCAAACTCACTGCCATTGAGTTGACCTTGATTCAGAGCAACCCGTGAGTTTCCCGAGAGTGTAACTTTTCACAGGAGGGGAAAGCCTGTTTAACCTACTACTTAGCAGCCCAGCCCATCACCAGGGCTCCACAAGGATAGAGAGAAGCACTGTTAGGGCTGGATAGGGCAGAGGCTGTACACTGGTATATATGAGGGCTGGAGGTACAGGGAATCCAGGGTGGACGATACCTTCAGGACCAAGGGTGTGAGGGGCGATGCAGGGAGAGTGGAGGGTGAGTGGGCTGGAAAGGGGGAACTGATTACAAGGATCCACATGTGACCTCTTCCCTGGGAGAGGGACAGCAGAGAACCGGGGAAGGGAGACTCTGGATAGGGCAAGATATGACAAAATAACGATGTATAAATTACCAAGGGCACATGAGGGAGGGGGGAAAGGGGAGGGAGGGGGTAAAAAGAGGACCTGATGCAAAGGGCTTAAGTGGAGAGCAAATGCTTTGAGAATGATTGGGGTAGGGAATGTATGGATGTGCTTTATACAATTGATGTATGAATATGTATGGATTGTGATAAGAGTTGTATGAGTCCCTAATAAAATGTAAAAAAAGAAAAGAGGAGAAAAAATGATTAGGGCAAAGACTGTACAGATGTGCTTTATACAATTGATGTATGTATATGTATGAACTGTGATAAGAGTTGTATAAGCCCCTAATAAATTGTTTAAAAAAGTGATCCTCAATTCTATCTGAATCCTTGCCAGAGCTGCAAGTTGCCTTAATAAACACGAGCAAAAAAGTACCTCTGGCAGCAGACCGCTCAGGTTCAAATCCAGGCTCTCTAACTTATTGACTATGTGACCTTGGGCAAACCTGGACCTCTCTGTGCTTCCAAAGACTCACTTTCCAGAAGGGAAGTCATAAGCCAACTTTTCTTATTCCTCACTGGGTTGCTTTGGAGATGAAATGAGACATCTGTCTAAAAATGCTTCTGACCATCCCTTGGTTCTCAGAGCTCCACAAATGCTATGGATTATTGTTATTAGATTATGAATGATTTTTTTCCAAGGGTAGTGCAAAGATTAACATCAGTGCTACTTCTCTCTGACAAAATATAAATCCAAATTTCTAAATAGCAGGGTCTGAATGGATGCGCTGTTAACAGCATCTTGCTTTTCTCCCATCACTTGTCACAGTAAATCTGATAAGAAATGCTGGGATAGGGCCTGCAGCCAAGCCCCTCACTGGCAGCGTGCAGGACCTCAGGTTGTTGGCAGGCCAAGGGGTATCACAATGGCAAGAGGAGACTCCACAAAGGGCCCCTGCTTCCTCCACCACGCCCCCCTTCCCCACATTCAGGGTGAAATGTCAAAATACAATTTTTTGTCACCTGGAGAAATAATGAGCCCCCTTTCCCGTTGCCTTGGCATCATCAGAGCGCAACAGCCACGTGTGGTAATCACTGTCTCAGTGTTAATGCTGCTCAGTTCAAACATTTACACAGGCCCTGGCGAAATGAAACCCGTGCTTTCTACCTAGGTGGAGTTTGAGGCGATACAGCCCATTTGCTTCTGCTGAAGAGGCTACCTCAGAAAAACAGGAAATAAAAACATAGAGGGTGCCATTGACATTAGGTTTCTCGTTTTCTTCCCTACCTTCCTTTCTTCTTCTTGCCCTTCTCTTTCCCTTTTCTTCCTTCCCTCCCTTTGCTCACGTCTTCCTGCCTGCCTTCACCTTCCATCTTCCCTCCCGCACTCCTCCATTTCTTCATCGCTCCTCTCTCCCCACCCCCACCTTTCTCCTTTACTTCCCTGCCTTTTCCCTTCAGCCTCCCAGTCTCCCTCCTTCACTCTCTCCCTTTCCTCCTTCCTTTCCCCACCTTGTTTTGATCCAGTGATTTGTACTCCTTTCTTCCTCTCATCCCACCCCTCCCCATTGCTGGAGAAACATCAGTTCCTTGTGGCGCTGGTTTCTTGGCGCCAGACCCTGTTCTTTGGGTGTTCACAAGTCTGCGTCCTGTGTGCAAACATAAGACAGACATATGATCAGGGTTGGACAGAAGATGGGATTTGACAGGTGTTCTGCATCCCAAATGTTCAGGAGGCAAAGGTAAAGTCAGGCTCCTGCCTTTAAGGTTATCTCTCCCATTGTAACTGCATCCCACAAAGGCTCCTGCCTCCTGGCCACATGAGGCCTGCTGCCTGCCTTCCTCTAACTCCTGGGGAATTGGGGCAGCAGTGGCAAGAACAACAAAAATCCCCAGGAGTTGACAAGAAGGGAGGCTGCCTTGCTCGAGAGACGGCCCCCTCACCCACCTGCATGTTGTTGAGATGCGGGTTCTCATCCCTGTGGCTGGGCAAGAAACGCCTCCTCTCCAAACGCAGTGGCTTCAAACAAGGACCATCATTGTGTGGTTGCTGGGAGGCCACTGGGTTGTGCTTGGAGTCTCCCATGAGTTGGCAGTCACATGGGAGCTGGGGCAGGGGCCTCTGGTGACTCCAGTGCCTACACGTGCACTCAGAGGGCTGGCAGCTGAAGCTGGCCGTTAGCTGGGTGCTTAGCTAGGTTGTTGGTTGGAGTGTCTCCACGTGGCCTTTCCAGGTGGCTCAGGCGTCTTTCAGCATAGTGTTCGGGTGCTGAGAAGTGTCCTGAGAGGTAGCACGTGGAGGCTAGACATTCTAAGGGTGAGCACTCAAGAAGAAGTCTTTGAAGGGATATTTCAGAAGCCGTGAAGCACTTTGGGGGAGGAAAGGGGGTTTCCCAAACTAGATGTCACAGTGTCATCTTCTCCATAATCTATTGGTCACAGAGGTCATGAAACATCCCAATTTAAGGGGAAAGGACATAGACTCTACCTTCCTATAGGTAGCCTGTCAAGGAATTTGGGGTCACATACGAAGACTGGGAGACCCTGGGTGGCACAAATGGTTAAGGACTCAACGTATCAAGAGGTGGGCAGTTGCACCCCTCAGAACAAATAACTAATGGCCTGCTTCTAGAAGCCCACAGGCTTGAGAATCCTGTGATTTGTAGTTTCTCCCTGGCACCCAGGGGGTCCTCGGGAGCCAGAACCAACATAACAGCAATGGGTTGGGTTTTTGTTTGTTTTGTTTGGGCTAATATTAAAATGACTAGTATGAAATGATATATGTATTGTGTTTAACTCTCAGGACTCTGATTATGCTGAAGTTGAACAAAACCGTCTGCCTCTTCTATGAACGCCAGCCGATGGAGGCAAAGGGTGAGGGTCTAGAGGAAGAATGAATGTCAAATTCCTGTCCTCATGTTTCAGCTGTCCTTAAAGGGCACAGGGGATAAACCAGACGTCTTTGATATGATTTTAGCCTAATGACGTGCTAGTATGATGATGAGCAGCCTGAAAAGTGGTTTTAACTAATGTGATCCAATATTTGAAAAGTTGACGATTTCACATCGAATTTTATATTCTCAGCATCTCAGTTACAAACAGAAAATCAGGCCTTAAAATCCTTGCATTTCCCCAAGGCAACAACAGTCTGGAGCTAGAATTTGAATGTCCCCTGTGGATGAGCTGACACGTGCCTGTTAACCACAGTCCCCATCCATCCCTATTGCCCCCAACACAGAGGTTGGCTACAAGTATCCTTTATCTATATGGCTAAAAAGGTTAGTTGGTTTGGATTGGGTTGCTAGTCTTTCCTGTTTTGTTTTTGCTTACTTTTGATTTTTGGGGGGCTAGGAAATGGTGTGTATTTTGGTACCATGTCTTCCAAAGCGAGAAAATAAAACCCAGTAAGCCAAGAAGGTCAAACAGTCTAGATTAATGATGAAAGGAGGAGCCCTGTTGGTGAAGTAGATTATGAGTTGGACTTCTAACGGCAAGATCAGAAGTTTGAAACTCCCCCCACCCCCACTCCACAAGAGAAAGATGAGATTTTCTACTCCTATAAAGATTTACAGCCTTGGAAACCCACAGGGGCAGTTCTATACTCTGTCCAAAGGGTTGCTATATGTCAGAATTGATTCCAGGGTAGTGAGGTTTTCTTGATTGACATAAATAATTTTTGGTGAGTATTGAAAAAACCAGTCAATATTATTTTTAATACACATCAAAGAAGGTCCACATTAATTGTTCACACAACCCTGCCACCTTCTTTCTTTATTCCCTTGCCTCCCACTCTCCTTTCTTCCTCCCTATGGTCTTTTATCTCATTCTTTTTCTTTCAAGGGTTAGCCTAGGAGTGGGAAAGTCTGACTAATTCTTAACCAAAAGACTAAATTGGTTTTATTGTTGGTGTTATTACTTGGGTTAATTTTTTTTCTTTTCTCTTCTTCTATTGGTTTGTGTCATGTAACCCAGAAAATGGGAAACATTTGGAACATCAAAACACTATCCTTTCTCAGTAGACTACAAGCATTAAAGACAACAGAGATAAATACTCCAATAATAACAATAACATACAAGGATAGCTAAAGAGATAAATAGATAGATAGAAAAACCACAATATCTTAGCAGTTGTGGGAAGGAGAATGGGACTAGCCCCATGAATAAATATAGGTTTGCCAGAGAATAGTTCTATATACATATTAGCATATACTACAAATATGCCCATGAATATAATAGTGCATCCAGGAGGCATAGTTATGAAAATGTCTTAGCTATAACAAAACCCCTTGAGGGAGCGTGTCCTAAATATGGGGGATCAGGAACATAGCTCTGAGAGACCTCAAGATCAATTGATACAAACTAGCTCACAAAGACAATGTTCTGTATCCATCAGGGAAGTGACTGGGGTCTTCAAAAGCTAGTGAGTAGCAAACTAAAAGTCAGTTCTTGGTCTCACCCTATGTGTTGGACAGGGTTCTCTAGAGAGACAAAACCATATTGCTAGTAATTATATATAAATATATCTATAAAGCTAGATATACAATACAAGAAATGAACCACTAAATTATATACAGATAGATAACACAAGAAACTAACAGTTAAATTATAAAACAGTGAGACACTAGCAGTCCTTTAAGGCTTGAGAGCCGCCAGTTGCCAGTCCCTTTCTGTAGAGAGAGCTGGGCTATATATACCCAGGCAGCAAACAGCAAGGCAAGTCACCAACTGTCACCAACTGTCAGTCCCCAGCTCCAGAGACGAACATTCCAATCCTGTGGGATTAAATGGACCTCAACTTACAGCGACACAGTCCACAAACTAGGCATCCCACAGGCAGTGTACCCCTTTAAATTGAGGCACAGAACAAGCAAGGCGAGGCTCACGAAGCCATTTATCCCTCTGCCCTTCGATTAATCCTACTTGTGTTTATCGGCCAGGCTGGCACAATAAACTATTGCACCCTGTCTGGAGCAAATAACAGTGAAGAAAATCAAGATGCCTGGCAACAATTAGTCCAAATCAGTAATGGACTATGCGTACCTCAGCCTCTATGATGCTAAGGTCAGAAGAACTAAATGGTGCCTGCCTATCACAAACAGCTGCTCTGAAAGGGATCATGGTACATGATGCTAGATAGAGTGGGGAGTAATGTGTAAGAAAACTGAAAGTCATACTACTACTACCAATAGTAATAATAATAATGATAAAAGATGAGGTTTATTGGTTAGATAAACTAGTGAGATCCCCACTACTATGGTCCTTCACCACCCTTCAGGTCTGGAACTGAATTCAACCCCCTGAAAAATAAACAGGTTTATAAAGTGAACCTTATGAGAATCAAAGATTGCAGCCCTCAGTATGGATTACAACTCAATGTCAAGAAGACACACATGCTCACAACGTGATCAATAGGTACCATGATAAATAGAGAAGTTTGTTGTTGTTGTTTTATTTGTTGTTATTTGTTGAAGTTGTCACGGATTTTTGTCTTGATGAGGTCTATAATCAATGCTCTTGGAAGCTGCAATCATGAGATCAAATGACGCATTGCATATGGATACATTTGGTGCACAATACGTCTGTAGAGTGCTAAAAAGCAAGGATGTTACTTTGAGGACTAAGGTGCACCTTACCCAAGCCATAGTAATTTAAATTGGTTCATAAGTATGTGAAAGTCAGACATTGAATAAGGAAGGCTGAAGAAGAAATTGATATGTTTGAACTGTGGTGCTGGTGAAGAATATTGAAAGTAACATGGACTGCCAAGGGAACAAACAGATCTGTCTTAGAAGAAGTATGGTCAGAGGGCTCCTTAAAGGCAAGGATGGTGAGACTTCCTCTCACATACTTTGGTCATGTTATTAAGAGAGACTAGTCCCTGGAGAAGGACATCATGCCAGGTGAAGTAGAGGGACAGTGAAAGAGAGGAAGCCCCTTAAGGAGATGGATTGACAGTGACTGAAACAAGGGGCTCAAGCTTGGGAACAATTAGGAGAATAATTCAGGGCTAGGTAGTGTTTCTTTCTGTTTGGCATAGGGTCAATGTGGGTTGCAACTGGCTCAATGGCACCTGATAAGAACAACTACACCAAAATGAATCATAGCACTGAGGAGCACACATTCCTCAGAACCATCAACCATTCAAAAGCAAATAGGCAGTATTTGCCCAAGGCCAAATTCAAATGGCAGGCAAGGTTAGGGGAGAAGGGTGAATGAAAACAGGAAGCAGAGTTTCAATGGCATGAGTGATATTACATTGCAGGAGATTGTCATCAATGTCACATAACAAAACGTGTATAAATTGTTACATGCAAAGCTGATTTTCTCTGTAAATCTTAACCCACCTTACAATAAAAAGTTTCTTTTTTTTAAAAAAAAAGACACCATCGTTCATATAATAGACACAGCCAAAGATCTCCTGGACAATCCTAAAATGATCTCCCAAATGATTTGGGTAGTTAGCCCTCCCCAGGGAGTTCTACCCATTGAACCGCTGGGCGGTTATGGCTGTAATTATATTTCAGGCCAGAAGAGGCAGCAGAGGCCTGGTTGTTCAAATGCTGCAAAACTACCAGACAATGGGCAGTTTCTTTCCACGGACGACTAGCGGCTCTGTCATATCCATGTCTGGTGTTCAACACTTTGCGACAGAATCCAGCCCGCTGGGTTTGGGTGGGGTTGTTTCTCACCCATGCTTGGCTTGGGATTGTTCTATGGCATCCACAAAGTGGAGTCCTCTCCTTTCTGATGTCCCGAGAAAGCTGTTTTCTCCTTTTTCTCTCTCTGGCCCTCTTCCCAAGAACCCTGGGGTTCACTCTGCTTTCCTCTGGTTGATGTTTCTCAAGCAGTTACTTGACCTTGGTTCATCTACTGCAGGTGACCATTTGCAAGGAACTCTACCGTCCTTGGATGCTATTGTTCATGAGCTAGGCTGCGAACTACGGGTTAAAGGTTTGAGTTCACCCAGAGGTGCCTTCCAAGAAGGGCCTGGTGATATGCCTCTGGAAAAAAAACCCACCCCAGCCATGGAAAATTCTAGGGACTGGACTTCTCTAACACACTTGGGCTCTCCATGAGTCCGAGTTGACTCAATGGCAATTGGTTGCTGGTATCTGTCAGAGCCCCCATTAAAATGTGTTCTTTTTTCGATAACAACAAAAACTCACTGCCATGGAGTCAATTTTGACTCAGTATAGAACACCCCCTGCGGTTTCCTCGCTTGCTATTCTTTAAGGAAACAGAAAGCCTTTGCTTTCCCCTGCAGAGTGACTTGTGGTTTCAACTACTGACTTTGAGGTTAGCAGGCACCATAGCACCATGATTCCTAAGGATGCTGATAGAAAGGGAGAACCTTGTGGAATGTAATTTAAAATTCTTTAATTATCTAGACTTACTTAACTGGAAGAGTCCCAGAGACTATGACCCTGAGTTACTCTTCAAACCTTGAATTGAAACTGTCCCCTGAAGTCATCTTTAAACTAAATAACAATTTAGCTCTTAAAGGATTGCATCCTTGAGTATTGCAGTCTTTAAAAAATCAGCACAAAACTAAATGGGTTACAGATAATTCAAAATATATGTGAGAGGGTTGTGGCAGAGAGATTAAGTAAAAAGAAAGGAAACACCTAGAATAGAAAGAACGAGAATGTTAATTCAATATGAAGAGTGTGAACAATGTCACTGAACATTGTGTCCAGAAAGGGTTGAAATGGAACAGATTTTGCTTTGTATGTTTTCACATATCAAAATTAAATATTAGTAGAAAATAAGAGAGACTCGCATCTGTTTGAGGCAGACTACCAAATACTGGGTTATATATAATGCTAAGTATTGAATATTATCCCATTTTCATATGGCAAGTATGGAAAGCCAAGGATGGAGTGAGGCATTCACAGGGGAGATGGCATTTGAATGATCCGGGAATATGGCTAAGAAGATGCTCATTCCCGAGTGTTTCCACTGGGTTCGCAAACACATCAGCAAATGAATGTCAAATAACCCGTCTCACCGTCTAACTCAGAGCTGTGCAACCAAACTCTCTTCTATGATGAAAATGTTCCAGAGCAGTGATCCTCAACCTGTGGGTCGCGACCCCCATGGGGGGGGGAGGGGTCGAACAATGCTTTCACAGGGGTCATCCGATTCATCACAGTAGCAATATTATAGTTATGAAGTAGCAACAAAAATAATTTTATAGTTGGGGGGAGCACCACACATGAGGAACTATATGAAAGTGTCACAACATTAGGAAGGTTGAGAACCACTGTTCTAAAGGCATGACATCCAATCTGGTAGCTACTACATTTTATCAGGAAAGACCAGTCCATGGAAAGGGACATCATGCTCGGTAAAACTGAAGGTCCACAAGAAAAGAGACTGACCATCAAGGAGATGGGCTGACACCATGGCTGCAACAATGGACTCCAACCTAACAACCATGGCAAGATTTGGCACAAGATCAGGCAGTGTCCTCAAAGTAACATCCTTGATCTTCAGTCTTTTTAAAAGATCTGTTGTAGCACATTTAGCCAATGCAGCGTGTCATTTGATGTCTTGACTAATGCTTCCTTGAGCATTGATCTGGCTTAGGGTTTAAAAATTCCCCTTGGCTTCTCAATCATACAGGAGGCCCACACAGTGATCATCTTTCCTCACTACAGAGTGTCATGCCCCACTCACATTGGTCTCCTTGCTGTTCCAGGAAGAAGCTTGGAGAACCCAATCACAAGGCCTTTTGCACTGACTGTCTCCTACCTGGAACACTTTCCCCACCGCCAGATGGCCACTCCTGTGTCTTCCTGCCTTATTCAAGTTCTGCACTGTCAATGAGATCTTCCTTGGCTACGATGCACTACTTGCCCCAAGTTTCCCATCCAGCTCAGTTTAGTGAGAAAAATCTCACTGCTACCTGCAGGGGTGGGAGCCTCGGCACTGGCATCTTACAGAATGGAGCATAATCAGAACAGATATGAGGCCCTACCTCTCATGCTAAAAGGCTGCTAACTGCAAGGTCTAAACCACCACACAACCAGCCACTTCTCAGGAGAAAGGCTGAAAGTTAGTCTCAGAAACCTACAGGGGAAGTTCTACCCTGTCTTATAGGGTCATTATGAATCAGTATCAACTCTATGGCAGTAAATTTGCATTTGGGGGGGGCGCGTTCTAAGGAGCTCTGGGTCACATACCCTGATCAATCCAACTGGCAGCTGCATCAGCTGGCTAAGGCTTCAAAAGACTGAGTAGGTAACCCAGAGCTCATTGCTGTTGGCAGAAACTTGTGGGGGGTCAGAAGGACTTGAGGTGATGGTGTCCTTCTCAGTGGCCTCAGATAATCTTCTCCCCGGTCTGGGCATCAGCATCTTCTTTGCAAAATGGGATGATTGCATTAGAGAACCACTAAACTCCTACATACCTGAGCAACCAGGAAGCAATTGTGAATCCTGGAGAGGAGCAAAGACTATGCTGGTGGCTCTGCAAATCTTGGGAAGCCTGGATCCGATGCGGCTGGAACTGTCCACTGCGAGGCACCAAGAATCCCGAGAGCTGTGGTTCAGGTCTCCCCCTTGCCTGTGTACCATGGAAGATTTAATAAATGTTCTCCTCATGCTACCTTTAGGATCCTTGGTGGCAAAGTGGCAAAATCCCTTCACGTTGGCCTGCTAACTGCAGGGTTGGCAGTTCAAACGCACCTGCTGCATTCCTGTAGAAAGGGCAGCTTTCAACTCCCACAAAGAATTGTTGTTTCAGAAATCCACAAGGACAGTTTTATCCTGTAACTATGAGTCAGAACTGGCACAATAGCAGTGCGTGAGTGAGCTTTAAACTACATTTGAGACTGGGGTCTATTTTGAATTCCCCTACCTGTCCATTGGGTGTCATGGGAAGAAAGTAGATAGGAGAAAAAAGGGTAGGAGGCAGTGAGGGAGGAGGGTAGAATGTACTGGAGTAACACATTCTGGCAGAAAATTGTGTGTATGTGTGTGTGCGTGTTCTATTGTAATTCACACAGAGTATGGGTGGGGGAGGGAACTGAAAAAGTAATTATCCATGAAAAAGAAAATTTTTTTTCTTTGGTGATTTTCCTTTTGTTGAGCTAAGGGATGGAGTATGTACTGCATAGGCGTGACCAGCCACTAGACCGGTGTGCTGTTAACACACCCTCCTGCCTTTGCTTACTGGGGGCCTCTCTGTAAACAGAAGTGACTTGTGACTTCTGATTTCCTGGGGCTCTAAAGAGAACCCGAGAATAGAAGTTTTAAATCGTGAACAAAGGGGAGACAAAGGGTTAATGAGAGGACAGAAGTTTGACGTTTAATTGGATGAACACAGCGCCAGCATCCAACAAACATGCCAAAGGCTGAACTCTGCCCGGAAGTAATGAATGAACACTGCCTTTAGCCCGTGTCCTCACTCTCCCCGTCTCCTGCACTCCAAGCCAGCCTCACTAAGAGTAGTCAAAGGTGACATGATGGTCCTTTCATCTCTCTCTGACCCCTCACACTGCCTTCACCTCTATCCATGTTGCTTCATCCTTCCCCCTTCTCCTTCTTCCTCTTTGAAAGATCTAATTCACACTAACTGGTAAAAGTCAGTTAGCACACAAGAGAGGCGATATCTCCTTTCTCAGCCTATACTGCAGAAAAGGAAACTCGGGCTTGTGCTCATTTGCCCAAATGGCAAAGGTCCCATCAGGGGCAGGGCCATGATGTGAAAATTCAAGCAAGCAGCCCCAGAGCCAGAGCTCCCAACCCTCATCCACTGCAGTTCACGTTCATGGGGTGAAGTGGTGAAACGCTAACCAGAAACTGAGAGTCAATGTAGATACCCAAGGCTTACTTGCCAGGGCACTCACTCACTGCCATTGAGTCAATGCTGACTCATAACAACCCTATAGGACAGGGTAGAATTCCCCTGTGAGTTACTGAGGACGTATCTCTTTATAGGAATAGAAAGCCCCATCTTTCCCTTGTGGAGTGCCTAGTGGTTTTAAACTGTTGCACAAAGCATAACCATGACACCATCAGGACTCCAAAACATGCCAGGGCAATCAATGGTTCTGTGAGATCTCTCAGGATAGAGATATACCTTGCTCCTTGGCTACACACGAGAAAGCATTCACCTCCAAGCCTAGTTTGTGATCCAAGTGAGTTTTATGAGAATTAGAAGAAGTTTCAGGTTTATAAAGGCACTTGCAGGGCTCTTCAGAAATGTGCATCTCCTTAGAAGCTTCCCTGAAAGTCACGAGGTCTGCTCTGTGCTCCTGCCTTTTAAATTACTCCAAGAGGTGGGGCGTGCTGGTGACCCTGGTTGAACTCATTGGCTGAACTGAATTCACCTGGCCTTGTTGGGCCAATTCAGGTGCAGAACACACCCAGGTGTACCTCCCCTTCCTGGCTGGGAACCTGAGCCTCTGAGCATGCGCAGTGTACCACTCGTTCATGGGACAAAGGCTCAGACTGCTGACCATGCGTAATGAATGCCTCAGTCCCTAAGCTAAACTACCTAGCAGTTCCAAAACCCCTCTGCTGTGTAGTGTTCATGAACTTTGGCAGGAACACATCCTTACCACGAAGAATCCTGGTGGCCCAATGGCTAAGCACTTGGGCTTTAGACCGCGGTCAGTAGCAATGCATGAGAAAAAGGTCTTGCCATTGTAAACATTCCACCCCACTGCCATCAAACGCAAAGGACCTCTGGTGACATGGCGGGCTACTCACAGAGCTACTAAATGCAAAGTCAACAGTTCTAACCCACCAGCTTCACTGTGGGAGAAAGATGAAGCTATCTCTTCCTATAGAGACATAATATCTCAGAAACCTATGGGGAAAATTCTACCCTGCCATGGAATACTAAACGAACAACCTAATCTGTCTTGGAAGAAGTCAGGCCAGAGTGCCCTTGACAGCATATATGGCAAGATTTTGCCTCCCAAATATGTTGGACATATTGCCTGGAGAAGGACATCCTGCTTGGTAAAGTGGAGGGGCAGCACAAAAGAGGAAGGCCCTCAACGAGCTGGATTGACACCGTGGCTGCATCAATGAACTCTGGCAGAGAACAAATGTGATGATGGTGCAGGACCTGGAAGTGTTTGGTTCTGTTGTGCATAGGGTCACTTTGGGTCAGAAACCACTCAATGGCACCCGACAGCAACAACAACAAGTATATAAGATCACCATGAGTTGGAATCAACTCGACAGAAAGTGGGCTTTGGGTCTGTCATGGAACCAACCCTGGCTCATAGCGACCCAATCATGGGATTCTGAGGCTATAAATCTTCATGGGAGCAGAGGGCCTCATCTGTCTCCTGCGGAGCAGCTGGTAGGTGTGAACCCCTGACTTTGCAGTTGACAGTCCAACAATTCCCTTAAAGTACCCCCCGGGGCTCCTTTGGTAACGATGACAGACTAGGAAACCCAATGGGGACATTTCTACTCTGTCACATGAAGGCATCCTGTGCAGAATGGGCTCAACGGGAACTAACACCAACCCCACCACTTTTAACACCATCCCAACCTTACAGACTGTGCTAGGCTCTTGAAGGAATTGACTTTTTGCACTCCCACTGAGCGAGCTATGAGCATGCATGCATGCCAACACGTAACTTCCGGTCCTGAACTAGGGATCAGCTGCACATGTAAGGATGTGCTTCTAATGTGGAAGGAAGTAAAGAGAGGGGATCTGGAAGCAGGAAAAGCCAGGAAGCAGGAGTCACTTAGGCAGACCCCTTTCCTAAACCAGCTTAATTAGCATATCACAGATCCTGGCTCAGAGGTGATGTTCAAAGAAGAATTGTTGACTGAATACACAAGGGAAGGAACAGAGTAAGTGAACACAGAAATGTGCTAATGACCAAATTGACTCACAGTTCCCACCCTGCTCTTCTTCTTCCAGGTTCTTCTCTAGTTGCTAATGGTATTTGCTCGACCTCTCACAAGCACAAAAGGAGCCCTGGTGGCCTAGCGGTTAGGCAGTGGGCTGCTAACCACCAAACTAGCAGTTCTAAATTAGCAGGCATTCTGAAGGAGAACAACAAGCTGTCTGCTCCTTTAAAGAATTACAGTCTTGGGAATGCACAGTGGTAGCTCTACCCTGGCCCATAGGGCTGCTCTGAGTCTGACTCGACTGGACAGCAGTGAGTATGGGTTTGGTTTGGTTTTCACAGGTACCCCGATCCGTTGGTGGTCTTGGTAAATTGCACACGCTGGTTCACACACTCACACACACAAACTCACACTCATACTCTTTCAAAATCTCTGGAGGGCTTCTGATGTCGTGTCCTTTTTACACACACACACACACACACACACACACTTGCAGTATCTCTGGAGGGTAACTGACTTCGTGTCCTTTTTACACACACACAAACACACACCCACTCTCATACCCCTGCAGAAACTCTAGAGGGCTTCTGACTTCGTGTCCTTTTTAGTCACACACAAAAAAAACACTCACACCCATGCAGAATCCCTGGAGGGCTTCTGACTTCGTGTCCTTTTCACTCACACTCACACACAACCTTCCAGAATCTCTTGAGGGCTTCTGACATCGTGTACTTTTTATACACACAAACACACACACACACACACACACACACACACACACACACACATACTCACACTCATACCCTTGCAGAATCCCTAGTGGGCTTCTAAATTCGTGTTCTTTTTTACAAACACACACACACACACACACCATGGTAGAATCTCTAGAGAGCTTCTGACTTCGTGTCCTTTTTACACACACACACACACACACACACACACACACTTTCAGAATCTCTGGAGGATTTCTGATTTAATGTCCTTTTTACAAACACAAACACACACACACACACACACACACTTACAGAATCTCTATAAGGCTTCTGGTTTCGTGTCCTTTTTACACACACAAACAAACACGCACCCTTGCAGAATCTCTGTAGGGCGTCTGATTTCATATCTTTTTTACACACACATACACACAAAAACACTTGCAAAATCTCTAAAGGGCTTCTGACTTTGTACGCTTTACTTACACACACACACACGCACACTCATGCCCCTACAGAATCTCTGGAGTACTTCTGACTTCGTGTCCTTTTTAGGACACACACACACATACCCTTCCAGAATCACTAGAGGGCTTCTGATTTTGTTTCATTTTTACACACACAGACACAAAGACGCACCCTTGGAGAATCTCTGGAGAGCTTCTGACTTTGTGTCCTGTTTACACACACACACACACACACACACACACAAACAAACACTCACACCCTTGTAGAATCGCTGGAGGGCTCTGACTTCGTTCTTTTTTTACACACACACACACTCATACATTTGCAGAATCTCTTGAGTGCTTCTGACTTCGTGTCCTTTACACACACACCCTTGCAGAATATCTAGAGGGCTTCTGACATCGTGTCATTTTTATATACACACACATACTCACACTCATACCCTTGCAGAATCTCTGGAGGTCTTCTGATTCTTCTCCTTTTCACACACACACACACACACACACACATATACATACACACCATTGCAGAATCTCTGGAAGGCTTCTGATTTAGTGTTCTTTTTACACACACACACACACACACACACACACACACACTATGACGCACCCTTGCAGAATCTCTGGAGGTCTAATGAATTCGTGTCTTTTTTAGTCACACACACACAAACACTCACACCCTTTCCTAATCTCTGGAGGGCTTCTGACTTTGTGTCCTTTACACTCACATGCACACACAACCTTCAAGAATCTCTAGAGGGCTTCACATATGGTGTCCTTTTTAAACACACACACACACACACACACACACATACTCACACTCATACCCTTGCAGAATCTCAGGAGAGCTTCTGACATCTCCTTTTTACAGACACACACACATACACACCGTTGCTGAATCTCTAGAAGGCTTCTGAATTGGTTTCCTTTTTACACAAACACACAAACAATCTTGCAGAATCGCTGGAGGGCTTCTGACTTTGTGTCTTTTTACAAACACACAGACACTCACACACAGACCATTGCAGAATCTCTAGAGGGCTTCTGACTTCGTGCCCTTTTTACACACACACACACACTCACACTCTTGCAGAATCTATGGAGGGCTTCTGACCTCGTATCTTTTGTACACACACACGCACACACACCCTTGCAGAATATCTGCAAGTCTTCTGACTTTGTTTCCTTTTTACACACACACACACTCACATACAAACCCTCGCAAACTCCCTAGAGGGCGTCAGACTTCTGTTTCTTTTTACACAAACACATACACACACCATTGCAGAATCTCTAGAGGGCTTCTGACTTCGTGCCCTTTTTACACACCCACACACACTCATACACTTGCAGAATCTATGGAGGGTTTCTGGCTTCGTGTCCTTTTTACACACACAACCACACACTCACACTCATACACTTGCCGAATATCTGCAGGTCTTCTGACTTCGTGTCCTTTTTACACACTCGCACACACACATGCACACATACACGCACCCTTGCAGAATCTCTGGAGGGCTTCTGACTTCACCTTTTTACACATACACACACACACACACACACACACACACTATCACGCACCCTTGCTGAATCTCTGGAGGGCTTCTGAATTCATGTCTTTTTTGACACTCACTCACAAACACTCACACCTTTGAAGAATCTCTGGAGGGCTTCTGACTTCGTGCCCTTTTCACACACACACACTCACACACCCTTGCAGAATCTCAGGAGAGCTTCTGACTTTATGTCCTTTACACTCACACCCACACACATCCTTGCAAATCTCTAAAAGGCTACTGATTTGATTTCCTTTTTACACAAACACACACACAATTTTGCAGAATCGCCGGAGGGCTTCTGACTTCGTGTCCTTATTACACATACACACACACACTCATACACACTCTCACTCAGACCCTTGGAGTATCTCTAGAGAGCTTCTGAATTCTTGTTCTTTTAACACAAACACACACACACACCATGGCAGAATCTCTAGAGGGCTTCTGACTTCATGCCCTTTTTACACACACACACACACACACACACACACACACACACACACACACACACACCCTTTCTGAATCTCTGGACGGTGTCTGAATTAATGTCTTTTTTACAAACACAAACACACTCACACTCTTGCAGAAACTCTAGAGGGCTTCTGACTTCCTGTCCTTTTTACACACACACTCACACACCCTTGCAGAATCTCTAGAGTGCTTCTGACTTAGTGTCCTTTTTACACTCACAAACACACACACTGACACTCATACATTTGCAAAATCTCTGGAGGGCTTCTGACTTCGTGTCCTTTTTACACACACACACACACACACACACACACACACACACACACCCTTGCAGAATATCTGCAGGTCTTCTGACCTCGTGTCCTTTGTACACATACACGCACACACACCCTTGCAGAATATCTGCAGGTCTTCTGACTTCGTGTCCTTTTTGAACAATAACACACAGATGCACACATGCACGCACTCTTGCAGAATCTCTGGAGGGCTTCTGACTTCTCCTTTTTACACATACACATACAGACCATTGCAGAATCTCTAGAAGGCTTCTGAATTACTGTCCTTTTTACACACACACACACACACACACACACACACACTATCACACACCCTTCCTGTATCTCTGGAGGGTTTCTGAATTCATGTCCTTTTTTGACACACACACACACACAAGCACTCACAACTTTGAAGAATCTCTGGAGGGCTTCTGACTTCGTGCCCTTTTGACACACACTCATTCACTTGCAGAATCCCTTGAGAGCTTCTGATATCGTGTCCTTTACACTCACACCCACACACATCCTTGCAAATCTCTAGAAGGCTACTGATTTGGTTACTTTTTACACAAACACACACACAATCTTGCAGAATTTCTGGATAGCTTCTGACTTCGTGTCCTTTTTACAAACACACACACACACACACACACACACATACTCACACTCAGACCCTTGCAGAATCTCTAGAGGGCTTTTGACTTCGTGTTTTTTTACACACACACACACACACATACATGCACCCTTGCAGAATCTCTGAAGGGCGTCTGATTTCGTGTCCTTTTTAAACACACACACACACACGCACTCATACACTTGCAGAATCTCTGGAGGGCTTCTGATTTCGTGTCCAATTTACACACACACACACACACACACACACACTCACACTCTTGCAGAATATCTGCAGGTCTTCTGACTGCGTGTCCTTTTTATACACACACACACACACACACACACAAGCACTCACACTTGAAGAATCTCTGGAGGGCTTCTGAGTTCCTGTCCTTTTTACACACCCAAATGCACACTGGCAGAATCTCTGGAGGGCTTCTGACTTCATTTCCATTTTACACACACACATGCACACATGCACGCACCCTTGCAGAATCTCTTGAGGTATTCTCACTTTGTGTCCTTTTTACACACACAGACACTTGCAGAATCTCTGGAGGGCTTCTGATTTTGTGTCCTTTTTAGACACTCACACACACACAAACTTTGAAGAATATCTGTAGGGCTTCTGACTTCCTTTCCTTTTTACACACTCACATACACACACACACACACACCCTTGCACAATCTCTGGAGGTCTTCTGACTTCGTGTCCTTTTTACACACACACACACAAACTCACACTCATACACTTGCAGAAACTCTGCAGGGCTTCTGACTACATGTGCTTTTTACACACACACTCACACTCAGACCCTTGCAGAATCTCAAGAGAGCTTCTGATTCCGTGTCCTTTTTACAAACACACACACACACACCATGGCAGATTCCCTAGAGGTCTTCTGACTTCGTGTCCTTTTTACACACACACACACACACACACACACACACACACACGGTTGCAGAGTCTCTGGAGGGTTTCTGAATTAATTTCCTTTTTGCAAGCACAAACACACACACACACACACTCTTGAAGAATCTCTAAAAAGCTTCTGGTTTCCTGTTCTTTTTCCACACACACACACACGCACGCACCTTTGCAGAATCTCTGTAGGGCGTCTGATTTCATGTCTTTTTACACACACACAAACACACACACACACAGAGAAAACCATTACAGAATCTCTGGAGGGCTTCTGACTTTGTCCGTTTTCCACACTCACACACGCAAACTCACACTAATACCCTTGCACAATCTCTGAAGGCCTTCTGTTGTCGTGTCCTTTTTACACACACACACACGCACCCTTGCAGTTTCTCTGGAGGGCAACTGACTTCGTGTACTTTTTACACACACAAAACACACACTCACTCTCATACCCCTGCAGAAACTCTCGAGGGCTTCTGACTTCGTGTCCTTTTTCGTCACACACAGAAAAACACTCACACCCTTGCATAATCTCTGGAGGGCTTCTGACTTCGTGTCCTTTTCATACACACAAACACACACTCACACACATACTCACACTCATACCCTTGCAGAATCTCTGGAGGGCTTCTGACTTCATGGCCTTTTTACACACACACACACTCACACAAACACACTCACACTCAGACCCTTGCAGAGTCCCTAGTGGGCTTCGAAATTCTTGTACTCTTTATACAAACACACACACACACACACGCACACACACCATGGTAGAATCTCTAGAGGGCTTCTGACTTCGTGTCCTTTTTACACACACACACACTTTCAGAATCTCTGGAGGGTTTCTGACTTAATGTCCTTTTTACCAACACAAAACCACACACACACACACACACTTCCAGAATCTCTATAAGGCTTCTGGTTTCGTGTCCTTTTTACACACACAAATATACACGCACCCTTGCAGAATCTCTATAGGGCGTCTGATTTCATGTCCTTTTTACACACACATACACACAAAAACACTTGCAAAATCTCTGGAGGGCTTCTGACTGTGTAGGTTTTACTTACACACACATACACACACACACACACACACACACTCATGCCCCTACAGAATCTCTGGAGGGCTTCTGAGTTCGTGTCCTTTTTAGGACACACACACACACACCCTTCCAGAATCACTAGAGGGCTTCTGATTTTGTTTCATTTTTACACACAAGACATATACACGCACCCTTGGAGAATCTCTGGAGGGCTTCTGACTTCGTGTCTTTTTACAAACACACACACACTCACACTCAGACCCTTGCAGAACATCTAGAGGGCTTCTGACTTCTTGTTCTTTTTGCACAAACACACACACACCATGGCAGAATCTCTAGAGGGCTTCTGACTCGTGCCCTTTTTACACACACACACACACACACACACACACACACACAAACGCTTTCTGAATCTCTGTTGGGTGTCTGACTTAATGTCCTTTTTACAAACACAAACACTCAAACACACACACTTGCAGAAAATGTAAAGGGCTTCTGACTTCGGGTCGTTTTTACATACACACACACACACACACGCACACACACACTCACACAACCTTGCAGAATGTCTAGAGTGCTTCTGACTTCGGGTCCTTTTTACACACACACACACACACACACACTCACACTCATACACTTGCAGAAACATCTGGAAGAGTCTGGTCTGGAGACTCAGATCCTGAGAATGTGGTGTGGGGGCACCAGGCTCACATGGCTGAGGATGTTTCGGTGCAGGGTGGAGCCATGCACCCCAGAGCTCTCTGTATTCCACAGGCGGATGGTGCTGTCAGAAGAGCAGGTGATAAAGGAGCTCGGGGGCAAGCAGGCCTGTTGACTGTCCTTCACCTCAGGGTAGACCTGGAGGAGCACAAGGACCAGAGGGACCTGGGTCAGACCTTGGCTGCCCACAGAGATGGGACGGGATGAGAGTAGAGAAAAGGTTGGTCAAGACTTAACCCCAGGCTTTTCCCAGAGCAAGCAAGTCATAATGATTAGCTCTTGTCTTTAACAAGTAAAGGAATATACATTAACCAAGCACCTAGTAAGTACTAGGCATTCTAAATCTCCAACTTTCATTGTCTCCTTCTCGTAAAAATCAAATACATCAGGTATGTCATTTCACAATTGCAGAAACTAAGGTTTGGTCAAGTTCAGGAACATGTCCAAAGAGGCAAAGCTCAGACTGCACAGGGCATACTGAAAAACGTCTGAGATGAGTCAGCACTAAAATCCCCTCCCATCCTCAGAGCCAATTAACAGATACGAAGGGACCCAGGGGCACTGCTGGGGGAGCAAGGGTGCTGGAGGAAACAAATTCCACACTTGAGGAACTCCAGCTCCTAATAGTAGCCCAGGAAACACGGTCAATCTCAGCAGACCTGGCCCACGTACCTCTACACTCCAGAAGCAGGAGGAATGATAGAGAGCTGAATACACCTTGCCCACTTTCTTGGGGTCCTTCACATCCCAGACATAAATACTATGGTCATTGTACACACAAGACAGCCACTGATTTGCAGGATCAAAGGCCAAGGAGATGGTGTCCGGATACTACGCATTGGCCACTCCAGCGAAAAGGCGACTGAGGAAAGAGGGGGGCAGGGTGTCCAGGGCAGACAGGGCAAACTAGTGAGTGAGCGCAAATGAAATGGGGCACTCAAGGGAGGAGCAGCAGGTTGGCCAGCAGTCACTGGAGAAAGAACGCAGCAGCTGGCCTGGCATTCCTTGCCATGGGGCTCTCCAAAAGAACACACGTTATTTCATAGCCCCCAACGTCAGGCAGGGACAGTGTGTGGCCATGATGCAGCCAAGCAGATGTCAGGCCCTTCTAGACTCACGTCAGAGGACAAGAAAGGACACTGTGCAAGCCACAACCATGGTCATATATCATTTCCTACCAATTGCAGATTTAGTCCCGTCCTGCCCTGAAAGAGAAATTAATATACCCAACTGCAGAACTGCCCCGTTTCCTGACAGCACTGAAACCAGAGCAAAACTTCACTTCCTGCAATCACCCAACCCAAGGCCCGAGGCTACAATAAGCCCCTCCTACCGCAGCTGCAACCCAGGACCACCCTGAGGGAGAAAGGCCTGCTCCATCAGGTTTCCAGTCTCTCTCAGAAACCCTAAGGAACTGCCCGTCTGTCCTAGCTGTGGTCTTTACAGGACAATGCATTACCACACGGCAGACTCAGATTACCACGGTTGCCCACAGTGAGCAAGAAATGCTAAAAGACCCACCTGTGCTTGACTGCAAGGGTCTTCCCAGAGGCCTATGTGTGCCCTTCTCTCCTTGCAGCATGCCAAGGATGGCCTGGCACAGAGTGGGGCTCAGACAGGACTCAGGGGCCCACCCACACCGCTCACCTGGCCTCTGTGATGCTGGCAATGTCTGTTCCCAGGGCATGGGGCCGGGGCAGCGTGCTGAGGAAGTGCAGGTTGGAGGGGTTGAAAAGACGCACGGTGCTGTCAGCACAGCCACAGAAGATGTAGTCCTGGCTCACCGAGATGCAGTGGGCCACTGTGGTCTGTGAGCACAGAAGCCCCATTCAGCAAGGGCGTCTGCGCACTCCTTCACCCCACCTCAACAGCCATGAGCCAAGAGGCAAGGACAAGTGCAAGGTAGGACAGCTGCCCTGGCCAGAGCCCCTCAATGCCCCTCCCTCTAACAGCAGCTAGCCAGAGGGCCCACAGCCCCATGCAATTAGGAAGAAGGAGTCAGCAAGCCTTATAAGCCACCTGAGTTTTAGGCAAACACACACTCAGAAAAGGCCGGCCAAGAGAAAGGCAGCAGAGGCAGCGGACAGGGCCAGCACACTTACTGTGATGCTGTCTTTGTGCTGAGCAGAAGAGGAAAGCAGAGGAAGCGGCAGAGACAGAGAGCGCGAGCGAGCAGAGAGGTTCCCAAACACCTTCCTCCGCCTGGGGCCTCCCCCAGCGTGCATGCAGACCCCGCTGCTAACTCCAGGACCCCCGGAGCCTGGAGGTGACAGACGGGAGGGTGCCGACAAAACATTCACTTACCCTCAGCTCCACCCACTTGTCCAACAGTCTCTGGTCACTGAACTCACACAGCTGCCCCGAGGATGTGATACAGAAGGTGCTGTCAGCCTTCTTCCCGCGGCCACAGGCTACATCAGTGAACAGGTAGTTCTGCATGTCCCCCAGCAGCCCGGAGCGGCCCAGCAGGGGCACAGTGGCATTCACCTGTGGAGGCACACCACAGGTGCCACCCACACACCCACCCTGCAGGCTACCCCCTGGAAAGCAGGCCCTGGGGAGAGAGGGAAAAGGCTTCCCTTGCAGATTGACATAGCACCTGGCCCAGCTGAGACTTCCAAAGGGCTTTTGAGCATGCAGAAGGGGGCGCAGGTGGAACAGATCTGGGCAGACCCCACCCTGGTGGCTACTTGCTGCCTCACCGTTGAGGTCTTGCTGTCATCAAGGAACCAGAATTTGATGTGCCGGTTGCCTGCAATGACAAAGTAGCTGCAGTCCTCAGAGAAGGATACTGCTTTCACCCGACTGGTCACCTGGTTGGAAGCCACTACAATGTTTTTCTGGAGAGAAAGTCAAGGGAAATCAAGGCTCTGCTTCTAGGAGCTGAGGGAAAAGAATCTTACACACTGAAGGAGGTTAGACAAGCTGTGAACTTGACCTCTCCTTCTGCCCCTTCTTCAGCATCCTAGATACACAGTTGCTCCTTTCTGCTCAGAGTTCTCTAGAACGGGACTGAGGCCAGCAGGCGGAAGTGAAGGCCACCTGTCAGCAGTTTCTTGGCTCCCCTCCCGGCCCTGCCTGTCCTGAGGCCAGCAGCCCACTCACCTTCCAGGCCCAGACATTGACGATCATATCATGCTGGTAGCCCACTGAGACAATGTACTTGGCGCTGGGTGAGAAGGCCACACACGCCACGCCATAATTATGCTCCTGAAGCTCTGCCACCTGGCTGCGCTCCGACACGTCCCACACACGCACAGCAGGCATGTGTCCACTCTGCGGGGATGAAGACCCCAAAGTAAAGGCCAGAGGCAGCCAGCTCCCTCCCCATCCAAGGAGGCCTGGCTCTCCCAGCCACTGGACAAGAGCCAGCACATAAATGAAGGACACCTAACCTAATGTGCCTGCACATGAATCAAGGACACCCCCGGAGGGAATGTGATCAGTGTTGGGGAACAGGGACTCTCAGGGATGGGCTCCTGGCGTGATTTGGATGGGCAAGAACCACCACTACTGCGGTTGGCTCCCACAGCCTCACAGGGCAAGTCTATGGGAGGGCAGCCCTGTTCCACACTGTGACCAACAGGAGGACTCCAGGATAAGGAATGTTTTAAGGAGGTGTTTTCCAAAATGTGGTTCCCAAATTGGCAGCTTCAGCCTCATCTGGAACTACTTGTTAGCATTGCAAACTGAAGAGAGCCACCCCAGACCTGCTGAGCCTGAGAGCCAGCAGTCTGTACTACGGGGCCACCATAGCACTTCTGATGCAGGCTACAGCCTAAGAACACTGCTCTAGGGCAGACCAAACACCCAAAGTTGACACCAGTACAGAAAGTCAAACTTGGCACCAGTCCTATGCGGGCTGCAGGCTGTCACTCTCTGCTAAGGCCAGGCCACCCCCTCTGCAGTGCCTGAGCTTCCTTCCTCACTCACCTCGCTGGTGACCAGGTACTTGCCATCAGGAGAGAAGGCAAGGGCAGTGATGGTTTTCCTGAAAGGAATGGGGGCAGGCTCAAGAGAGGCACTGGCAGCCTGGCCCAGGTCTGGCCTCTCACAGTCCCCTCTCAAAACAAGGGCAGCAAACCCGCCCTCCTTGTGCTGCCTTCCCTTGCAGGCCTGGGGCCCAACAGGGCCCAATGCCACAGAGAAGCAGGTGGCACTCCTCTGGCCGTCCCTGGGAAATGGTGGCACTCCCCAAAGCCCCAGAGCCCATTTACCTGGAGCTGTTGAGGATGTGGTGCTGCTTGTGTTTCCGGGGATTGAAGAGCACAACCACACACCTGGGGAGAGGGAGAGGGGAGCACAGCCTTAGCACCCCACCTCAGTGGCCCAGCCCAGAGGACCCCACGTTGCCAGAGTGCAGCTGGCTCCTGGCAGCACTCTTCTGCCTTTCTCCCCTTCTGTAGCCCCACACGGTGCAAGGGCCTGTAGGGAGCCCTGCCTGCCCAGTGCTCTGTGCACCAGCACCATCGGGCCATGCCCCATAGTGATGGGGTGGCCGGTCTTCCCAGAGCCCTTGTCCCTACCCCAGGGCAGAGGGCAGAGAGAAGGATGAACATGATTTGCATAAGAACAGGCCTCAGCTGTGCCCTTGTTTACAGACCTCCTGGTTTCCAGGAGAGAGTGGGATCTCTCATGTCTGCACCCATGTGTGTACTTGGCAAGAGCCAGCCCTCCACATGTTGGATGAGGAAGCAAGTGGAAGGTCAGGGCCCAGGGCCAGGCCTGCAGGGAGACTAAGGGGGATGGAGAGGCAGAAAACTGCCTGAGGGAGGGAACTTCATGGAGCTCCTGGCCCACGTCAGACTCTTTAGCCCAAAGAGCCTGAGCAGCGCTATTCTAACAGCCTCCAGGCTCCCTCTCCAGTCAGGCAGCAAGGCTGGGTGAGATTGCATGGAGACTGAAATTCAAGAGTGAACTCGGGAGAGGGAGGCAGGTAAGAGTCAGGGACAAGGAGCTGGGAGCCAACAGCTCGCCAGTGTCTCAGGGGCCATGGCGCTCAGCAGGTTTAGGCCCTCTGCCCAGCTGTCCCCTCTCGTCATTAGCGCTATGCCTACTAATTGCTATTAGCTGGCCACAGCAAGCCAGGAGCCTGCTCCCCCAGGTAGACGGAGGAGAGACTCAGTAGAAGGCTACTTGTCCCAACACTGTCTTTTACAACAGGAAGCAGACACAGGACCCGCATCTGGACCCCACTGCTTGCATATGGGAGCAGGAGCTGCAGCACAGGGCTTGGTCTCTTCTGCAGACAGAGGCCTACGGCTTGGCTCAATGAGCCAGTTCGCTATGCAAATTCCACTGTCAACTAGGGATTCTGGGATCTTGGAGGTGCACCAGCAAAAGATAAGGAGGTCCCGAGGGTCTAACAAGAGCATAAAGCTGTTGCCACGTGTCCTATGGAATTTTCTGTTCAGATCTTTGACTTTGTCATTTCTTCTCATTGTCTTAGCTACTCTATGATATAGAACAATTCTGACTCATAGGAATTTGATACTACTGTCCTCTCCCAATTTCCTTTATTTTCCACCTTCATGTGTGTTAAAATATGCAGTATTGCATCAGATTTCCTATGCTCTAAACCAGTGGTTCTCAACCTTCCTAATTCCTTGGCACTATAATGAAGTTCCTGATGTTGTGGTGAACATCCATTCGTAAAATTATTTTCGTTGCTACTTCATAACTGTAATTTTGCTACTATGAAGAAGAGACCGACCCCTGTGAATGGGTAGCTCAACCCCCAAAGAGGTCCCGATCCACAGGTTGAGAACCGCTGCTCTAAACTAAGAGGTGTTTCTTTAAGATGTAGTTCAGTATATTGTTAGACGCCCAAGTCCTGTTGTTGTTGTTGTTAAGTGCCGTCGAGTGGATTTTGGCTCACAGCAACTCTATGTACAATGTACCGAAACGCTGCCCCATTAGTGCATTCCTCACAGTGGTTCTTTGCTTGCGCTCATGGTTGCAGCCACTGAGCTATTCCAAATTGTAGGGGCTGCCTCTCCTTTGCTGCCCTTCTACTCTACCAATATCTGTATCTTCCTCTAGGACAGTGCTTCTCAACCTTCCTAAATTCACGACACTTTCATACAGTTTCCTTTGTAGTGGTAGACCCCAATCATAAAATTATATTCTTTGCTACTTCGTAACTCTCGTTTTGTTACAAGTTATGAATAGTGCAACCCTGTAAAGGGTTCGTGTAAGCCCCAAAGGGGTCACGACCCACATGGTGAGAACCCCTGCTCTAAATTGAGAGGAGTTTCTCTTAAGGTCTATTTCACCATACTGTTAGAAGCTCAAGTCCATTTGTTGTTGTTGTTAGGTGCCGTCGAATGGGTATGTCTCATAGCAACTCTACGCACAATATAATGAAACGCCGCCCAGTGGTTCTCTGCTTGCGCTCATTGTTGCAGCCACTGTGCTAATGCATCTTGTTGGGGACCGCCTCTCTTTTCCTGCCCTTTCATACCAAGATTTGGGACTTCCTCTAGAGCAGTGGTTCTTAACTTTCCTAATGCCATCATATTTTCATACCGATTCTCATTTAGTGGTGACCCCCCCCCCAACCATAAAATGATTTCATTGCAGCTTCATAACTGTAATTTTGTTACTGTTATGAGTCACGACACCCCTGTGAAATTTTCATTCCATATCCACAAAGGGGTCGCGACACACAGCTGAAGATCCCCTGCTCTAAACTAAGAGGAGATTCTCTTAAGATAGAATTCAGCATACTGGTAGATGCACAAGTTCTATTGTTATTGGTGTTAGGTACCATCGAGTGGGTTTTGGCTCATAGTAACTCTATGCACAATATAATGAAACGCTTTCCCATCCTATGCCATCCTCACAGTGGTTCTTTTGCTTGTGCGCATTGTTGCAGCCACTGTGCTAATCCAACTTTTGGGTAGCTGCCTCTTTTTTGTGGCCTTTCTACTGTACCAAGACTTGTGTCTTCCTCTAGGGCAATGGTTGTCAAATTTCCTAATGCCATGACCCTTTCATACAGTTCCTCATGTAGTGGTGACCCCCATCATAATATTATTGTTACTTCGTAACTGTAATTTTCCTACAGTTATGAATCATTTCATACATGTGAAAGGGTCATTCGATCACCAAAAGTGGTCGAGAACCACAGGTTAAAAACCGCTGGTCTAAACTAAGAGGAGTTTTTCTTAATATCTACTTCACCCTATTGTCAGGAGCACAAATCCTATAGTTATTGTTAGATTCTGTTGTGTAGCTTTCGACACCTAGCAACTCTAAGCACAATATGATGGAAAGGTGTCCTGTCCTGCGCCATCCTCCCAGTGGTTCTTTTGCTTGCGCGGATTGTTGCAGCCACTGTTGTATTCCATTGTGCTGTGGGCTGCCTCTTTTTGCTGCCCTTCTACTGTACCCAGATCTATGTCTCCCTCTAGGGTAGTGGTTCTCAACCTTCCTAATGTCATGACTCTTTCACACCATTCCTCACATACTAGTAACCCCCCCAATCAAAAAATAATTTTCCTTGTTACTCCATAACTATAAATTTGCTATTGTTATGAATCAGGTCACCCATGTGAAATGCTCATTGTTCCCTCCTAAGACGTTGTGACCCACAGTTAGGGAACTGTTACTCTACACTAAGAGTTTCTTTTAAAGTCTCCCTCAGCATATTGTTAGAGGCACAAATCCTGTTGTTTGGTGCCTTTGAATGGGTTTAGGCTCATACCAACTCTATGCACCATGTAATAAAATGCTTTCCCGTCCTGTGCCTTCCATACAGTGGTTCTTTTGCTCACACTCATTTTTTGCAGCCACTGTGCTAATCCATCTTGTTGGGCACTGCCTCTCTTTTCCTGCCCTTCTGTACCAAGATATCTGTCTTCCTCTAGAGCAGTGGTTCTCAACTTTCCAAATGCCACAACCACTTCACACCATTCCTCGTGTAGTGGTGACATCCAACCATAAAATATTTGCATTGCTACATCATAATTGTAATTTTGCTTCTGTTATGGATCAGGCCACCCATGTGAAAGGTTCGTTAGTCTCCTCAAAGGTGTCTCGACACACAGTTTGAGAACCAATGGTCTAAACGAATAGGAGTTTCTCTTAAGGTCTACTTCAGAATATTCTTAGAAGCCCAAGTTCTTTTTATTATTGTTTGGTGCCTTTGAGTGTGTGTTGGCTCATACCAACTGTATGCACAATATAATGAAACTCGGCCCCATCTCGTGCCATCTTCACTGTGGTCCTTTGCTTGCACTCAAGCTGCATCTATTCCATCTTGTAGGGGCTGCCTGACTTTTGCAGCCCTTCTACTGTACCAACATTTGTGTCTTCCTCTAGGACAATGTTTCTCATACATCCTAATTCTGCGGCCCTTTCGTACAGTTCCCAATGTAGTGGTGGACCCCAATCATAAAATTATATTCATTGATATTTCATAACTGTACTTTTGCCACTGTTATGAATCAGGCCATCACTGTGAAGGGGTGTTTCGAAACACCCCCCTCCTGAAAGTGTTCACGACCCAATGTTGAGAACCCTGCTGTAAACTAAGAAGAGTTGTTCTTAAGATTTACTTCAGCATATTGTTAAACACACAAGCCCTGTTGTTATTGTTGTTAAGTTCTGCGGAGGGGGTTTTGGCTCATCGCATCTCTATGCACAATATCATGAAATGCTTCCCAGACCTGTGCCATCCTGTCAGTGGTTGTTTGCTAGTGCTCATTGTTGGAGCCATATTTGGGGGGGCTGGCTATTTTTTGTTGCCCTTCTACTCTACCAAGACTTGTGTCTTCCTTTAGGGCAGTGGTTCTCAACCTTCCTAATGCCACAACATTTTCATACCGTTCCTCATATAGTGCTGACTGCCAAATCATAAAATTATTTTCATTGCAACTTTGTAACTCTAATTTTTCTACTGTTATGACTAGGCGACCACTATGAAAGGTTCATTCATCCCCCAACAGGGCTCGTGACCCAAAAGTTGAGAACCGCTGCACTAAACTAATAGGAGTTTCTCTTAAGGTCTACTTCAGCACATTATAAGAAACACAAGTCCTGTTGTTTTGTTGTCAGGTGCAGTCGAGTGGGTTTTGACTCATAGCAACTCTATGCTCCATATAATGTAACGCTGCCCCATCTTGTGCCATCCTCACAGTGTTCCCTTAGCTTGAGATCATTGCTGCAGCCACTATGCTATTCCATCTATTTGGGGGCTGACTCTATATTGCGGCCCTTCAACTGTATCAAGACTTGTGTCTTCCTGTAGGACTGTGGTTTTCAGCAATCCTAATGCCACGACCCTTTCATACAGTGCCTTGTGTAGTAATGACCCCCCAACCAAAAAAATTGTACTGTTGCTACTTCATAACTGTAATTTTGCTACTGTTACGTATCTGGCCACGCCTATGGGAGGGTCATTTGAACACCCCCAAAGGATATACCACTCAACTCACAAGTTGAGAACAGCTGCTCTAAACTAAGAGCAGTTTCTCTCAAGGTTTAGTTGAGCATACTGTTAGATGTATGATTCCTCCTGTTATTGTTGTTCGGGCCGTGGAGAGGGTTTGGGCTGATAGCAACCCTGTGCACAATATAATAAAGGCCTGCCCAGTCTTGCATCATCCTCACGGTGGTTCTTTGCTTGCGCTCATTGTTGCAGCCACCGTGCAAATCTGTCTTGTAGGGACTTCCTCTCTTCTGCTGCCCTTCTACTGTACTTGCGTCTTCCTCTAGGACAGTGTTTCTCACCCTTCCTATTTCTACGACCTTTCCATACACTTCCCAATGTGTAGTGGTGGTCCCCAAAGCATAAAGTTTTTTTTTCAACTGTTATTCCATAACTGTAATTTTGCAAGTCTTATGAATCTAGTCACCCTGTGAAAGGGTTGTTCAACCAACCAAAGTGGTCACAAATCACAGGTTGAGAACTGCCGTTCTCAAATTAAGAGGAGTTTCTCCTGTGGTATAGCTCTGTATATTATTACACGCAAGAGTCCTGTTCTTATTGTTGTTCGGGGGCTGTCGAGTGGGTTTGGCTCATAGTTGGCTCATAACAACTCTATGCACAGTATCATGAAACACTGTTCCATCCTCTAACACCCTCACACTTTTCTTTTGTTTTCACTCATTGTTGCAGTCTCTGTGCTAATCCATCTTTTGGGGGACTGCCTCTCATTTGCTGACCTTCAACTGTACCCAGATTTGTGTCTTCCTCTAGGGCAGTGGTTCTCAAACTTCCTAATGCACGACTCTTTCACACCATTCCTCATGTATTGGTGACGCCCCCTCCCCAATCATAAAATTACTTTCCTTGTTACTTTATGACTAAAATTATGCTACTGTTATGAATCAGGCCACCATGTGATATAGTCATTCTCCCCCCCACCCCCCAAAAGGCATCACGACCCACAGTTTGAGAACTGCTATTCTAAACTAAGTGGAGTTTATTTTTAAGGTATGTTTCAGCATATTGTTAGAAGCACAAATCCTGTTCTTGTTTTTGGCTGCCTTCGAGTGGGTTTTGGCTCATAACAACCCTATGCACAATGTAATGAAACGTTGTCCTGCCCTGTGCATCCTCACGGTGGTTCTTCTGTTTGCGCTCATTGTTGCAGCCACTGTGGTAATCCATCTTGTTAGGGACTAACTCTCTTTTCCTGCCCTTCCGTACCAAGATTTGTGTCTTCCTCAAGAATAGTGGTTCTCAACTTTCTGAATGCCACTACTATTTCATACCAGTCCTCATGTAGTGGTGACTCCCCAACCATAAAATATTTTCATTGCTACATCATAACTGTAATTTCGCTTCTGTTATGGATCAGGCCACCCATGTGAAAGGTTCATTAGTCTTCTAAAGGAACTGTGACACAGTTTGAGAACCACTGGTCTAAACTAAGGGGAGTTTCTCTTAAGGTCTACTTCCGCATATTCATAGACGCACAGTCCTGTTGTTATTGTTTGGTGCCTTTGAGTGTGTGCTGGCTCATAGCAACTCTATACACAATATAATGAAACGTGACCCCGTGTCGTGCCACCCTCACAGTGGTTATTTTGCTTGTCGTCATTGTTGCAACCATGGGCTAATCCAACTTTTGGGGGGCTGCCTCTCTTTTGCTGCCCCTCTACTGCCCTTTCATTCATTTCCTCATGTAGTGATGAACCCCCCAATCATAAAATTATTTTCATTGCTACTTTGTAACTTTAATTTTGCTACAGTTATGAATCAGGCCTCCACTGTGAAAGGGTCTTTTGACCCCCCCAAAGGGCTCGTGACCCACAAGTTGAGAACCACTGCTCTAAACTAAGAGGAGTTTCTCTTAGGATCTACAGCACCATATTGTGAAAAGCATGAGTCCTACAGTGATTGTTGTTAGGTGTTGCCCAGTGGGTTTCGATTCTCAGCAACTCTACGCACAAGATAATGAAACGCTGCCCCGTCCTGTGCCATCCTCACAGTGGTTTCTTGTCTGCACTCATGGTTGCAGCCACTGCGCTAATCTATCATCTGGGGGTCTGCCTCTCATTTGCTGCCTTTCTGCTCTGCCAAGATTTCTGTCTTGCTCAAGGACAGTGGCTCTCAACCTTCTTATAATGCCACAGGCCTTTTATACCACTGCTCATGTAGTGGGTACAATCCCAGTCATAAATTTATCGTCATTGCTACTTCATAACTGTAATGTAGCTACTGCTATGAAGTGGGACACCCCTGTGCAAGGGTAGTTCATCACCCTAATGGAGTCATGACCCACAGGTTGAGAATCTCTGCTCCAAACTATGAAGAATGTCTCATAAGATATATTTCAGCACATTGTTAGAAGCAAAAGTCCTGTTGTTATTTTATTTAGGTGCCTTCAAGTGGGTTTTGGCTCATAGCAACTCTATGCAAAATATAACGAAATGCTCCCCCATCCTGTGCATTGCTCACAGTGGTTCTTTGCTTGCGCTGGTTGTTGCAGCCACTGAGCTATTCCAACTTGGAGGGGCTGCCTCTCCTTTGCTGCCCTTTTACTCTACCAATATTTGTGTCTTCCTCTCAGACAGTGGTTCTCAATCTTCCTAAATTCACGACCCTTTCATGCAGTTCCCAAAATAGTGGTGGACCCCCAGTCATACAAAATTTTCGCTGATATTTCATAACTGTAATTTTGCTAATCTTATGAATCAGGCAACCCTTGTGAAAGGGTCATTCAACCCACTCACTCCCCAAAAGGGTTCGTGATTCATAGGCTGAGAACCCTGCACTAAACTAAGAGGAGTTTCTCTTAAGATCTACGTCAGCATATTGTTAGAAGCTCAAGTACTTTTTGTGTTGCTGTTAGTTGCCGTCGAGTGGGTTTTGACTCTCAGCAACTCTAAGCACAAGATAATGAAACGCTGCCCCGTCCTGTGCCGTCCTCACAGTGGTTCGTTGATGGCACTCATTGTTGCAGCCACTGAGCTATTCCATCTTGTAGGGTCTGCCTCTCACTTGCTGCCCTTCTGCAGTACCACGTTTTGTGTATTCCTCTCGGGCAGTGTTTCTGAACCTTCTTAATGGCATGGCTCCTTTATACAATTCTTAATGTTGTGGTGATCCTCCAACAGTAATTTTTTTTCATTGTTACTCCATTACTGTGATTTCACTACTGTTATGAATTGGGCAACACCTGTGAGAGGGGGTCGCGACCCACAAGTTAAGAACCACTGCTCTAAATTTAGAGGAGTTTCTCTTAAGATCTAGTTCAGCATATTGTTAGAAGTACACGTCCTGTAGTTATTGTCATTAAGTTTGTCGAGTGGG
Organism: Tenrec ecaudatus; assembly: GCF_050624435.1. NCBI lineage: Eukaryota > Metazoa > Chordata > Mammalia > Afrosoricida > Tenrecidae > Tenrec > Tenrec ecaudatus. The sequence continues at coordinate 96,385 of NW_027459577.1, forward strand.
TTTTGACTCTTAGCTGCCCTGACCTGTGCCACCCTCACCGTGCTTGTGTGCTTGGCCTCAGTGTTGCAGCCACTGTGCTAATCCAACTTGTTGGAGACTGCCGCTCTCTTCCTTCCCTTCTGTACCAGATTTGTGTCTTGCCCTAGGGAAGTGGTTCTCAACCTTCCTAATGCCAAGACTCTTTCATACCATTCTTCATGTAGTGGTGATTGCCAAATCATGAAATTATTTTCATTGCTACATCATAACTCTAATTTTTCCACTTTAATGAACGGTCCACTGCCGTGAAAGGGTCATTCATCCCCCAAAAGGGGTCACGACCTTCACTTTGAGGCCCGCTGCGCTAAACTAATAGGAGATTCTCTTAAGGTCTACTTAGGTACATTGTTAGAAAAACAAGTCCTGTTTTTTTTTTCTTGTGTGTTTTGACTCATAACAACTCTATGTCAATATAATGAAACACTGCCCCATCTTGTGCCATCCTTGCAGTGTTTCTTTGGCTTGTGTTTATTGTTGCAGCCACTGTGCTATCCCATCTATATTGGGGCTGAGTCTATTTTGTTGCCCTTCAACTGTATCAAGAATTGAGTCTTCCTCTTGGACAGTGGTTTTCAACATTCTTACTCACGACCCTTTCATCCAGTTCCTCATGTAGTCGTGACCAACCAACCATACAATTATTTTTGTTGCTACATCATAGCTGTAATTTTGCTACTGCTATAATTCAGGCCACCCCATGAAAGGGCTGTTTGACCCCCTAAGTAGACATGACCCACAGGTCGAGAGCCGCTGCTCTAAACGAAGGGGAGATTCTCTTAAGGTCTTCTTCAGCATATTGTTAGAAGCACAAGTCCTGTTGTTACTGTTGTTGGGTGCAGTCTAGTGGGTTTGGCTCATAGCCACTCTCTGCACAAAATAATGAAACTCTGGGGGTCTTAAAGGCTTGAAGGCAAACAGGCTGAAATCTAGCTCAGAAGCAACAAAGCCCACAGAGAAGAAGCACACAAGCCTAAGTGAACACGAGGTGTTGAAGGGATCAGGTAGCAGACACCAAAGAACAAAAACCATCATTGTGTGATCACCTTCCCCACATAAACGCTGAAGATGAATGTGTGCATAAGTATGTGTGGTGAAGAAGGCTGATGGTGGCCGGCTATCAAGCGATATAGCGTCCCGGGTCTTAGAGGCTTGAAAGTAAACAAGCTGGCCCAGAAGCAACAAAGCGCACATGGAAGCATCACAGCAAAATGTGTGATCATGAAGGGCTGAGGGGACCAGTTTTCAAGCAACAAAGGCGGGAGGTGGGATTATATCATCGTGAATGAGGGGAGTACATGACGGGGGACCAATGCCCACCTGTAGACAACTGGACATCCCTTGCGGAGGGGTAGTGGGAAGGAGATGAGTCACTCAGGGTTCAGTATAGCAATAATGAAACTCACAACCTTCCTCTAGTTATTAAACGCTTCCTCCCCCCACCTCTCATGATCCCAATTCTACCTTGCAAACCTGGTTAGACCAGAAGATACACAGCGGTACAGACGGGAACTGGAAACACAGGGAATCCAGGACAGATGAACCCCCCAGGACCAGCGGTGAGAGTGGCGATACTGGAAGGGAAGTGGGTATAGAAATGGGAAACCGATCACAAGGATCTACATATAACTTCCCCCCTGGGAGATGGGCAACAGAAAATTGGGTGATGGGAGACGCCGTGCAGTGTAAGATAAGAGAAAATAATAATGTATAAATTATTAAGGGTTCATGAGGGAAGAGGAGCAGGGTGAGAAGGGGATAGGGGAAAGGGGAAATGAGCTGATTCCAGGAACCCAAGCGGAAAGCAAATTTTGAGAGTGATGAAGGCAACGAATGTATAAGTGTGCTTTACACAATTGGTGTATGTATGGATTGTGATGAGTTGTATGAGCCCCAATAAAATGATTTTAAAAAAGAAAAAGAAAGAAATGTCTATAAATGAATGAAGGCAACATATGTACAAAATGCCTGATGCAATCAATATGGATTGCAACAAAAGTTGTAAGAGTCTCCAATAAAAGATTTTTAATAAAAATGTATATATAATAAATATTTTCCTAACTTATATAAATGATTAATAAGCATAAAATTAAGCAGCCTGGGCGTTTTATAGGAAAAAATGATAAAAGAACAAATGAGAGATTCAGCAGGAAGCAATGGATAGGAAAATATTATAAGGAAAGTTTTCTCTTATATGGAATGTACATTCTCTTACACGACAACAATCAGAATATGCCGTAAGAACCTCAGACCAAATACTAGAATAAAATAGAGGAAAACATTCCCAACCCTTCAATAAAATGCTATATGCTTTCGATGATTTTCACAAAAGTTCAAATTTTTTAACAAAATATTTTGTTCATTCACATTTTTAATTATGCATAAATTTATGTCTACTTGCATTACATCTCATAAAAAGGCATAAGAATTGTTTTTGCACTGTTTAAAACTAAATAGAAGATAGTGAAGGTGAAAAATAGTTTTCGTGAATGTTGCTTTGAAATACAAATGGCATTGTCCTAAGAAATTTAAATGATTTAATTTTTTAAAATCATTTTATTAGGGGCACATACAACTCTTATCACAATCCATACATACATCAGTTGTGTAAAGCACATCCGTACATTCATTGCCCTCATCATTCTCAAAACATTTGCTCTCCACTTAAGGCCTTGGCATCATGTCCTCATTTTTCTCCGCCCTCCCTGTTCCCCCCTCACTCATGAACCCTTGATAATTTGTCAGATCTTACATTTTTTGTCTCCCTTCACCCACTTTTCTGTTGTCCATCCTCCAGGGAGGAAGTTATATGTAGATCCTTGTAACTGAGGTCTCAGAGCAGCTGGGTGTGATGCAGGGGAGGCTCTGGAAGCAGCTGAAGACACTGTGGGAGTTGGCAGCCCAACAGTGAGGGTCACTGCATCCGGGGGTACCAGAAAACTGGCTGGGGTTGCTTATTCCCCTAGATGCTACCCCTGCCTTGAAGAGAACCGTGACAGAGGCCTGTAGACATGTGTCAGGAAAAGATGAGTCCTTCACTGTTTCCTCTTCCCACAAACCTTTGAGGAGAGCCTGCAGGGCAGGGGCTCGGCTCCCTGGATCCAGTCACCTGCCCTTCCCCACAGCCACACCCTCGCCAGCCCCAACGCCCCCTGCCCTGGGTTTGCTTCTTCAATCCAGAGGAGCAGCCTGGGCAAAGACCATGAAGAACCTTGTCCTTCAGGCAGCCCCTTTGATTGGGTCCCTTGTCCTGCAGAGTGTGGACACATGCACACTAACTGTTGGGGGACTCAGCTGTCACCACAGGGGCCAGGATCTGAAGAGGATGCTGGCACTGCAGGGCTTCCTGAGGGAAGCCAAGGACTTGCAGAGCTGGCTGAGCAGCCAGCAGCTGGTGGCCAGAGGAGAGAGGACTATGAGCACACCCTAGTGAGGAAGGGGCTAGGGGCAAGGAAGGTGCCCAGGAGCCGAAGGAAGACGGGTGGTGGAGGGGGGGCTGCATGCACAAGGGGCTGATGGGGAACATCAGTCTGGACTGAGGACAGCTGTGGCTTCCTATTCCCCTCTCTGCGTAGAGGGGCAAGTTCTGTGGCTGTCCAGTCTTGCCCTGCCCAGTCACTCACTGAGGTGTCTCACAACCACACCAGCCAGGGCCCCCTGGAACCCTTCTCCTCTCTTCTCAGCTCCTCTTAACCAAGTTTGCAATGTTTCAGCACCAAGTGAAGATGGGTGGCCACCAGGGGGCAGCCTGCCCCACTAGCGGAGAGCCTGCTGGAGTGGCGGCCCAGCACTGCCCCCAGGGCCCAGCAGTGGTGACAGGACCTACAGTGAGTACCAGCAGCCTGGAGCAGGGGTGAGTTTGGGGGAGGTGCTGGGCATGGGCTGGAAGGGCTTCCAGGGAGACCCTTGCTGTGCTGCGGCTCTGCCAAACCCCTGAGAGGTGAACTTGCTTTCTGTGTGCCCACATTGGGGGCCCGGGCCACGTGTTCCAGGGAGCAACTTGTGCAGCCTGTAGCTTGGGACCCCTTACTTAAGCTGAGAGGCCATGTCAGACGACCTTCAGCAAAGCTCAGCCTTTGAGTTCTGGGCTTCTGGCTTCAGGGCACGGTGAGGGCAGCTGCTGGTTCTGGCCCAGCTGCAAGCAGCCTGGCTGTACCTGGCTCTTCTTGGGACTCCAGATAGCACTGGGGAAACTGGGTGCACCGAGAGCCTGGGTTACTTGCTAGAGACCACAGCTACTTAGCAGTGAAGTTGAGACCCGATATGGCCCTCACCATAAAAAGGAAGTGTTTTCTGCCCTGGTGACCCTTGGCCTTCCCTGAGGTCAAGGGTGACCATAGCAGCCATATGAAGAGTGTCAGAAGCAGGGCACAGTGACTGCCTCAACCTCCCCACTCTCCCCTGCCGGGGCTCTTCCAGTCTTGGCCTAGTGCCTCTATTGCTGGGGAGCAGACTGGAGAGTCCCCCACCCCTGCAGGACCCACAATCTTCCTATCAGTGCCAGCGGATCTGAGAAGGCACAGTCTGGCAGAGTATGACCAGGCTCCCTGGAAATGGTCCCATTGAAGATCTGGAGAGCAGACCGATTGTTTTCCTTTGATTGTGTTACAGACACCTTACAGGAGAGAAGGACGTTTATAGATCACTGTCTACAGTTTCTGACCTTCAAAGCACTCAAATCATTGCCATCGAGTCGATTTCTATCATCGAGGCCCTGTAGGACAGCACACGACGGCCCCTGTGTCACTGAGGCTGTCACTACGGGAGCAGACAGCCGAGCCGCGTCTTTGTGATGGGTTTCAGACCACTGACCTTGCCATGAGCAGCAGCCCAAGGCATGCCTTTTTCTGACCTTGGGTTTGACTAATATATATATATATACACACATATAATGCACATATATATATGAATTTTAATATAGAGGGTTTTGTTTTAAGTGGAAACATGCAGAGCAGTTTAACAATTTATATACATTTTGTTTGCAGCCCTCATAATATAACACAGCACTCTTCTTGCCTTCTCCCTGGCCCCTCCCTCCCTCCTGAACTTTGAGGGCAAATGCTCCCCTTTGCTCTGGGAAGCACTTGCCTCACAGGTGCCATGCGTTCACTTTATCAGCTCGACTGTTGCTTGGGCAGGGGTGATTCCCGGAGCTGGGCTCTGTTTTGAATTTGAAGGGCCCTGGTCTCGGGGTTCCAGCAGTCCCTGTCAAACTTGTAATGCCCTCTCTTCATGAAGTCACCTTCCATTGGCTTTCAAGCTGTGCACAAGTTGCCAGTTTGAGCTCAACCAGAGCAGTTTGAGGCGGTGGCTGGGCACCATCTAACTCTCCTGGTCTCCAGGACAAGGATGGAGGGCTGTGGTGTTGGTGGTCCGTTAGTCCTGTGGACTGCTTTGCTTCAGTTTTTTATTTTCTTCACTCGTCAACTCCAGATGGGGAGAGAGGGGATCCTAGTTGCTAGAGGTGGCTTTGCAATGGAGACAAACATTTTATACTAAAGTGAGATTCTTACGTGACATTTGCGTGACTGCAGCAGCCCCTGCTCATCTTCCTCCGTACTCACCCTAGCTGACCACCTTCCTGCCTCAGAGGATGGGGCACTCCCTCTGCCCGTCCACCCTCAGGTCCTCACTTTCAGTCCCACAGGATCCTGTGGTATCAATCCCCCCCCCCTATCAGCCCCACCCCCAGCCTACACAAGGATTACAAACCCTTGCTCCACTCAGATTCTCTGTAGCTAGTGTCACCTCCCCTGTGTTCCTCAGAGTGTGCTCTGCACCCATGAGATTATTGATTGGTTTCCACCCATAGTGACCCTGTGTGTCCCACAGGGCTTGCTCTGGGGGCAGCTCTCAGAGGGCGAAACCAGGAAGAGGAGGGGAGGGAGCAGTTGGGCAGAAGAAGCTATGATGGACCCCACAGAGCCAGACTGCCCATGGAGGACAGGACCCTGTGGCTGTTTTCCCGAAGGGGTGCCCCTCAGGGTAGATCAATGCTCTGGAGACCCCACCACAGGTGGAGGCCCCTCGACCCCTCCTCAGTCCCGCCCTCCACACCCTCACCTACATTTGGAGCTGGGTGAGCTTCTCCTCATGGGCCGCCAGCTGCCTTTCCAAGTCCTGGTGCCAGGCATGTGGCCCTCTAAGGGGCGGATCCGTGCTCACTCCACAGTCAGGGTCTAGCAGGAGGTCCTCTCAGGAGGCCAACCAGACCTCGGCCTGACCCAGCATTCCACGCAGCTCCTCCTAGTCCTGGCTCACCTGGCAGTGCTCCTGGTGAAGGGCCCAGGCCATCCGGAGCTCCTGCAGCTGCCTGTCCAGCTCCCGGAGACACTGTGACCTGGCAGGCAGAGGGCTGTTGGGAGGGGCGCAGGGTGTCGCCTGGGTGGGGCAGGGCTGGGTTACCGTGGAGCAGGGAGCAGCAGGAAAGGGAGCTCTGGCCACGCACCACCCTGGCCCTAGCCCTCAGCGCGCACATCTCTGGGGCCATGACGTGGCTGGTGTCCAGCAGCTGCTACCCCGCCGGCCGCACTGCCTGGGCTCTCAGGCAGAGCTCCTGCCCCAGTGTCTCCTTGGCCCCAGCTGGCCCTTCTGAGGATACAGACTAGCGCCTGCTTCTCTTGAGCCCGAGTACTGGGTAGGGGACAGGGCATGGGAACAGTTCTCAGGGCCAGAGGGCAGAACAGGGAGGAGGCAGGGAAGAGCTGGGTGCCCCCACCCGCATGGAACAGAGCGAGCCCCCATCCAGGTGGGGTGGCACATACAGCAGTTCCTGGCAGTGCCTGAGGAAGGTGTGGCCATGGGCTACCCACTCCAGCTGCTGGCCCTTCTCCCAGGCCTTCATGTTCAGGTGGCTCAGGCCTCCAGCACCTCAGCCAGCTGCCCGGCCAGGCCCTCCTTGACCGCAGGGTGTACCTGGATGGCCTCCATCCCCATCTGAACCACCACCTCGTCCACAGCCACCAGCTCCCTCTGCAGCTGGCAGAGAGCAGGCTGAATGCTCCTCCACCCAGGACTTTGCAGGCCATCCTGGCTGTACGCCAGCCTAGGTCAAGCCCAGGCCCGTCACCCCCCATCCCAGAGGGGGAAGGGGCGGGCTGCAGTCCTGCCTGGGGTCAGCTGGGGGTGAGGGTTCCTCATCCATCCATTGCCTACAGAAGAGGGGTTCTTGCGGGGGGGAGGGACTGGGGCCCTCCCCTGCAGGAGGCAGTGCTGGCGCTGCAGGACCTCCACAGACACCAGGTCGTGGCCAAGGACAGCACCCTCCACCAGGACCACCTTCTGCATGTGGCCCCACAGCTCGAGCGCCGCCTTGTGGAAGTCGAGGGCACAGCGGGAAGGAGGGCCAGCAACTTTCTCCCTGAGAACAGGGCCACCTCCTTTTGAGCAAAGACTGTGGCTTGGGGATTTGTGGGGCTTTAACACGGAGGGAAATAGGATGAAGACTCTATTCCCTAACTTATAACAGGGAGAATCTGGAAAGCTGGTATTCCATGGTAGGAAAGCCTCTACTTTGGTAAGTTAGAGGTAAAGTCCAAGTACATTATCCTGCTTTAAAAATCATTCCCACGGATTCTCCGTTAACAGCTAGGCTGCCATAATGTGAGCACATGGCTGATTGTATCTCTGTGTAGAAGCAGATATGATCCTTTTGCCCTCTCTTCCCATCGTGACACCCAGCCCCCCTTGTAGCTTCCCCCAATGCAGGTATTAGCTTTCCTCACCTTGGTGAGCTCAAGTACAGGGGCCTTACGATAGATACTGCCCACCTTGTGACCATGTCACTACTGAAGAGGTGTGTCTCCAGGCTCCCTATACACGTCCCAAGATAGCAAAGGTTCCACTTCTCCCAGTTCCACGTGGTCCATCAAAGGAGCTGAAGTGAGCATGCCTAATAAAACATGTCTGACTCTGTATTGTATTCTCTCGCCCCTGTCTTTCCTGTCCTCTGTGACTTTACCGTGACCTTTACCTATTATCATCGCTGTACATTCGCGCCTTCTGGCCCTTCGGTAGTTAGAAGATGGATGGTTTCCTCTGATCACAGCAGGTTCCTGATGAGGCCCGGGGGCCACAGGCAGGGCCCGAGGGAGGCAAGGGTCTTGACACGCATGTTGGGTGGAAGGCAAAAAGATGGGGAGCCCTGAGCACATGAGGACGGTGGCTCAGGGAGCGAGTGGGCTGCCTGTCAGGGGGTCTGCCTGTAGCACCTCCAAAAGTCAGTGAGGAGAGGGCTGGCCCCGGGGCCACCCAGCCCCAGGATTTCGGTTGCAGGACCTGTCAGGTGCTCAGTGCACTGAGACACCAGATCCCGCGAAAGGAGGGTGTGGGGAGGGGCGGCAGGGAGCTCTAAGAGTGGCGGTCAGCAAGAAGACCAGCAGGGCCTGTGCCCCCAACGAAACTGCGGCCCGTGCTCAGGGAGCATTGGGAGAGCCCACTTCGTGGTCCTGCCACAAGGAGTGACCTGCGCTGAACGACTCCAAACTGGGGGCAGGAAGGAGCGTGGTTGGACGGGGAAGGCTGATTGATGCTGGGAGCTGGAGTCAGCCATGCCCCTTCATACAAACATGTGCACACGAGAATACACACAGAAGTATGCATGCACACACCCACATGCCCACCCCTACACATGAGCACACACACACACGCACACACATGCACACACATCTGGGGTAGGCCCCTGTGTCCCGAACCCCTTGGCTGTCACTGGCCTGTCCCTCTGGGCACCCACCTCTGTGCGGGCTTTCATTGCCTTGTCCAGCCTCACCCATGTGGCCTCAACGCCGCTCCTGTGGACTTGACTCTGGGCCATAGAGCTGGGTAGGCGAGTTCCAGGGCACCTGCCAGCTCCCTCAGGGCCTGCACCCTGGCAGCCCCACACTCTGCCCTTTCTCCCGGAAGACCTTGAACTTCTCTTCCAGCATGTGCCAAAGGTGGGGCTGGAGAGGGTCAATGTGGATGGAATTCAGGCAGCTCCTAAAACTCACGAAAGGGCCAGCTGGCCCCAACAGCTCCCACATCCCTCAGCCCTGGTTCTAGAACTCTGCAGGGCATCTCCTGCCCCCTCAGCCCACCCAGCATCTACCCTACCCTCCGTTCCTCCATCCACTTTCCCAGCACGACTCACTTCCACACCCTCCAGGTCCTGCCCACACTGTCTCTGGAGAGGACCCGGGTTCAGGAAACCAAGGGCAGCCCCTGCTGTCTGCAGCCTGTGGAGGAGGCAAACCTGGGTCGGTGGATCAGGGAGCCTGGTCACAAAGCCCACTTAGCAGGGTCACTTTCCCAAGCCAGGGGCTCCCTACAACTGCAAGGGCGTTCTGGGAGGAGTTGAGCTGGGCTGAGGATGCCCTGCACAGCCCCAGGCTGACCCAGCTCACAGTACAAGCTACTGCGTTTCCAGACCAGATGGAGCTTAGGCGAGATAACGATTTGCCCATGATCCTAGCCCAATTTTGTAACAAATTCATCTCTGATCATAACTCGAACAATTTACTGGCCCCTGGCAACAGTGAATCCTCAGCAATGGTGTAGGGTTTCATAGCGCTGGTGATTCTGAGTGCCACCAAATATGAAACTTCAATGACTGCTACGTTTTGTTTGTGGTACTTGCCACCAGTGTCAAGTCTGGCTTTCTTGAGTTTATCATCAGCTTTGCTTTTAAAATAGTTGGTATCCTTGCCAGCAAAGCTCGGATATTTGCTATCAAAATGGCATATTAGTTTGTTCAGCTTCATAGATTCAGCTAATAGAACTTCACAACAAGTAAGACATTGTAGTTTCTCAGTTCCTGCTGTCATTGAAGTAAAACCATACCATAAAAAATCCTCACTATCTTTTCTTAACGTTCTTCTACATGATCCATTGTCATGGGATGGTTGGCTAATGAAAATAATATATAACCATAGCTTTAATAATACAAAAGATGGCTCTCCCTCCTCCACCACTACCAACTCCTCCTGCTGTTCCTGCATCTGCCTGTGTGCTCGTTTGGTGCGGACCTGGTACCTCTTTTGAGAAGACTTCAGCATTCACCCTGGCCAAAAAAAAACTCAAGGGAGGAGTCAAGACTGAGAACAATGATCAGATTAACTTGAAGGTGGTAGGGCAGGGTGGTTCTGTGGTGCAGTTTAAGATTCAGAGGCACACCCACTTAGTAAGCTAATGGAAGCCTATTGTGAACAGGGTTTGTCAATGAGTCAGATCTGATTTGATTCGACAGACAGCCAATCAATGAAACAGACACACCTGCACAGTTGGAAATGGAGGATGAAGATACAATTGATGTGTTCCAGCAGCAGACAGGAGGCATCTTCTAAGGGAGCCTGCTCCTTTCCTCCAGAACTCTCTTCCAGCCGACCAAGAATCCATTCTCGATTAGAAAACCACAGTTTGATTCCACCACTTCCTGACAACTACAGTATAGTTTTCTCTTTATTTCATTTCCCCTTCCTCATTCCTTTATTGTACACAAAGTAACTGGTGCATGTACACAAGCATATTAAATTTTTCCCTTTGTTTATTTATTCGTTTACTAAATCACCAATGGTATGTTTTGATCGACATCAGGTGGAGATGGGATGGGGAAAACACTGGTTCTGTGAAAGCTCCCCTTCTCCATCAGTGGCTTGCTCATTCAGCTTCTCTCTTTGTATTTCAGTAGGTTATTTTGTTCTCACTGTTTAACAAAAACAAAAAAAATGACATGAAAAAAATCCTTGCATGCCTTGTTCGATTGAAGAATTTTTATGTTTTTCATTTATCATTGTAAAACCAAGGACAGTTTTATAACATTTTTGTATGTAGCTATTACATGTAGGGCAATCTGTCTTTAAGTAGGCGTAAATTACTCTCAATGAAGCCTAGATAGTTTTCCCTTCAAGTCAAGCGTCTTGTTTAAATTTCTTATTTAAAAAAAAATAGTACTAAAGATGATACATGGCACAATTTAGTCAATACAGTTTATTAAAATTTCCTATGATTTAACATTCTCTATGTTGTGTTTTTACATACCTGTTACTATCACAAGGAGCAGTATTCACATCAACCACAGCTGAATATAAAAAGACCAATCAGCATCCAGATAAAGTTCCCATGGTACAGATATCGATTTTTTGCAGTAGTTTATGATTTTACCCAGAAATAATAATTCATGAAGTGTCATTTACCACCAATACTGCTGCTTTTAACACTGTCGCTGCTTTTAACACAGTAGCTGCTTTTAACACAGCAGCTGCTCTCTACGCATGTGTGACTTGCCCACATAAACACATTGTGGTGCCAACCCTGTCACATCCACCTTTATTTGTACAAGTTGAATGTGATGGGGTTGTCTGATTATGTCATTACGCTGCGTACTCGTATGTGGGCATACCCTCCTGGAGATCGATAGAGGAGCAGTGACTTGGTTCCTAAGAAATACATGTTTTCCAATGGTCTTAAGTGACTCCTGTGAAAGGGTCCTTTGACCCCAAAAGAGGTCGTAACCCACAGGTTGAGAACTGCTGTATTAACAGGGTTGTTACAGGATGATTAAGGCTGCCCATTTGGAACATAGCATAGAACGGAATGTGATCAATGCTGTTATTGTGTGAGTTTGGTATAGTATATCACTTATGAAAGAAAGTGTTAGTCTGGGTTGACTAGAGGAACAGTCATACACTCATGTGTATAAGAACTTTATATAAAAGAGCAATTATATATTGAGAAAACATCTCAGCCCAGTTCAGATCAAGTTCATAAGTCCGATATTAGCCTATATGTTCGGTACTAGTCGATAAATTCCTCTTTAGATTCACAGTATATGTAATGATGCCAAATGCAGGAATATCGCAGGCCAGTGGGTAGAAGGTCTTGTGGATCCAGTGGCAGTGTATGCATTTCAGTGTTGGCACGGGTCTCCTCCAGCTCTCTGACTGTCTCAGCGCAGAAAAGGAAGGCAGAGAGACTGGGTTTGATCTCCATTGAGCTACTTATTTCTGTCATGCCTCAAAATGAGGTCATCAAGCTGCAATTTTATTGACAGGCTGACAGGATATAATGTAATTGCCACGGCATGTATTCAGTAAATTTGCCATGAGTTTTATAAACAATTTACTTGCTAACTGCATTTAAAAAAATTAACTTGAGTTTAATTGACATAATTCATATACCACACAACCTAGTGGTTTAAATATATTAAAAAGAGCTGTGCAGTTATGATCTCCATCAATTTTAGAACATTTTCTTCAGTCTTAAACTCACCATTTGCCCCAGCCTGCCCTGTCCTAACCCAAAGAAACTTAATCCATTTATAGTCTTCACAGTAACTAAGTCCTATCCTAGATTTTATTTAAAGAAAATCATATGTGTATGGATTGTGATAAGAGTTGTATGAGCCCCTAATAAAATGTAAAACACAAAATAAAAAAAACACCTAACTATCCTAAGTCATCATGGCAAAATATTGAATGCTCAATAAACCACTGAAAACTCCAAAAAAAAAGAAAGAAAATCATATGCAAAAAAAACAGCCCTCAATCCAAAAGAAAATATAAAAACTAGAACAAATTTAAAAGGGACCAAAAGAGAGAAAAACAATAACGTTAAAAATTATCTGTGTTAATCTACTTTCCAATGCACTCAGTGTATAACAAGACTATTTCCATTCTTTGTTCATGGTCTAAGGAGATTCACTGGAGGCTTAATCTGTGTGGGAACTGTGCAAATGGAGTTTGGGCTTCCACTGTCATCCGCAGTCTGCTCAGGTTTTAATCTCTAATACCATTGCCTCCTCTGATCTTGGATTGCTAAGTACATTTCCATGCTTTATTTTTATTCTGTTCATGTTCTGGAGAAAGAAACAAAGTACCTCAGCTTCTTGAGGGAACTACTAAATAATTACGTTACCAGTTAATTTTTCAGGTTCTTTTTCCATGGTCTTTGTGCCGGAATCTTACATTAAGTGGACTTGAGGGGTGCCTCTTTATTATGGTGAAATGAACAGAACATGTTCTTTCTCTAATAACAATAGCTATAGTATTTTTTTAAAAACATAGAGTGTTTAAGAGTAATAGTTCTTGTAGGATTTTATCTTAAAATTTAAGTAACCAATAGATGAGGATTTTATTTTAAACATAAATACATGAACTTGTCGTGCATAAACTTTTTTAGTTTAGTACAAGGTAGTCATGACAAGGCACACAAGTAAGACTTCAAGATGCTGATTTTAGAACCAGGAAATTATAATTAACAATTATAATGTTAGTCTTGAGATTAGATTTCCATACTTTAGACTTCATTTTGACCTTGAGTTCAATGGAAATCCCTTATAGCTGGGGTCCAAATTCGGTGTTAATAGAGTCTCTACAAGGTCTAGTCTATGGAGAGAATCACTGCCTCTGCCTTTTCCTTCTCAGAGCATAAACCGAAATTCAGTTTCTATATGTGAACATTTCACTTTGAACTCACCGATAAGGGATAGGTGATGCCATCTTTAACAAAGATTAGTGTATTATTTTTTTCCATGAAGGTAGACAAATAGTAGTTTACAAGTTAGAGACTCCAAGACACTTTAGAGAGAGATAATCTTATGTCATAATTTCTTTTTTAAAAATCATTTTATTGGGGCTCATACAACTATTATCACAATCCATACATACATACATTAATTGTGTAAAACACCCACTGCCATTGACTTTTAACAATCCTTAAGGATGAGCAAAGTAGAACTGGCTCTTTAGGTTTCTGAAGCTGTATTTCTTTATAGGAGCAGAAATCCCCTTTCTCCCTAGGTGTAACTGGTTGAGTCAAATTGTTGACCTTGGCTTTAGCCAACACATAACCCAATACTAACCAACATAGTAGTGGTGGGTGCCTTCTCGTCAGTTCCGCCTCACAGTGGCCCAGTCTAGATCAGCATGAAGTACTACTGAACTCTGCATCCTCACAATTGTTATGTTTGAACCCATTGTTGAGTTACCGTATCAATTCATCTCCTTGAGTTGTTTTTGTTTTTCCCACTGACTTTGCACTGTACCAAGTATTGTGTCGTTTTCTAAGGACTGGTCTCCTGAAAACATGCCCAAAACTTGTGAGACAAGTCTTGCCATACTCATCTCTAAGGATCAGTCTGGCTGTGATCTTCTGAGACAGATTTGTTTGTTCAGTTAGCAGTCCATGGTACTTTCGGTGTTCTTTGCCAACATGCTAATTCAAAGGCATCTATTCTTTGGTCTTTATTAATTGTTGTCCAACTTTCATATGCTTATGAGGCAATGGAAAATCCCATGGCTAAGGTCAATGGAAAATCCCATGGCATTGCTCAGTCCTCAAAGTGTGACATCCTTGCTCTTCATCACTTTAAAGTAGAATTTCAGAAATCCAAAATATGTTTAGTGAAAGAAATTTGTCACAAAATAATAAATACTGTGTGGATCTATTTAAAGTACAAATAATGAACAGCACTAAACTAGTGTTTTAGGGATGCATTCTTGGGTGATAATGTAAAATTTTCAGAAGGGAACAAAATGATAAGTCTCCATTTTGGGGCTGAGGATGTGTTACTCCTTGTCCAGGCTATTTCTTAATAATGTCATTAACCTGTACATCTTTGTTTTGCCTACCTTTCTGTAATTATACATAAATAAGATTCTGAGGAGATTGCAACTAATGTCACAAAACAAAATATATATAAATTATTGTATAAAACATGAGTTTTCTCTGTAAACTTTCACCCTAACCATAATAGACTTTAAAAAATAACAAATGCCTTTTATTATTATTTCCTTCCCCCAGCCCTTTGGCAACTCTTAATCTACTTTTTTACATTTATAGAATTCCGATGACTGACTTTCCTACAAATGCAGTCGTAAAATAATGTGACCTCTTGCGCCACTTTACATGTGATAAATGTTTACCCTTGTCAGATACAACTTAGAACTGAATTCCAAAGTAAGCCTCACTATCTTCTATTGTGTGCACTCCTCATTTTGCTTGTCCTTCCTTCTCTTTGGGGACATTTGCATTGTCTGCTCAAGCATGTTGTTCCATTCTTATAAAAAGAGTCCGTGCAGTATTTAAAGCGACCATAACTGAATCATGTGTTTTTCGTAGTGTTGTTTCTGGTTGAATGGTTTTTTTAGATCTGTGCTTAGGTCTACTGGTTTGTAAGCTATGTGATAACAAGAATTTTGTCTGTTTTGGTTGAATGCTCCATCCTAAGTGCACAGACAGTTCCTGACTCGTAGAAGACAACCATTAATGTTCGCTATATAAATACAGGAATGCCACACTCATGATCTACATGGGCGTATGTGCTGTTTGAAGTCACGATTACACAATGTTGGCAAGCTTGTTTTCTTTGTCACTTGGTAAAAAGACCATTTTTCTGTTTTCAGATAGAATGGTTCAATTGTTATAAGAAGTCCCTTGCTACTTACATGAGGTCATTGGGAGGAAATGAAGGTTTGGACATAACACAGGATATGAAGCCTCCCAAAAGCTTATATATTGAAGTAAGTTTTACCTCTTGAGAATGGATTTTATTGAATGTGTGGATTATGCTCCTATTATGTAAGAAGGAGATATGAATATAGTTTTGTTAGGTGCCACCAAGTCCTATTCATAGTAACTAGATGTACAACAGAATGAAACACTGCCTTGCCACGCACCCTCTTCTCAAACATTGCTGTTTGAGCCCATTATTGCAGTCATGGTGTCAATGTATACCACTGAGAGGCTTCCTCTTTTTGACCATCCAGGGACTTGCCATCCAGATGACATATACACGGAGTCAGCCTCTTTAAGGGGCACTCCCGCTGTAGCTCTTCCAGCATAGCTTTGTTTGCTCTTCTGGCTGTTGATGTTTTGTCAGTGCTTTTCTGCGATATCATAATTCATAGTTATCAATTCACCTCTGTCTTATTCATTGTTCACCTTTCATATACATATTAGGTGATTAAAAAATAGCATGGCTGGGGTCAGATAAACCGAGGACTAGTTTTCATAGTTTTACTGAGATAAAAGGACCCCTGGTGGTACAGTGGTTACACATTGGGTTGCGATCAGCATGGTCCGCAGTTCAAAACCCACAAAAACTCTGTCCCTTGACTCCACCCCTTGAGGGATAAGATGGGGTTCCTGCCAGGTCTAAAGGCCAGGTGTGTGGATTTCTCACCCAATGGGGGGGTTAAATTAAACCTCTCAAGTCTACTTTGAGATTAGTGCGGGAAGTGCTAGGCTTCTCTTTCCCCCTTGCCCCCTAATTGTGTTGTTTTGCTAACACATTTCCTGCTTGGGGGTGGCAAGGTGAGGAATGTTGAGCAAGGGCTGGTGGAACTGTAGAACAAAGCAAAAGTTAAGCTTGGCTAGTGACTGTCTGCACCAAGCTGACTCTGCAAAGCTGTTCTTCACCAGAGGACAGCAAGCCAAGAGGCTTGGTCAGCTGGGTTAGCTCAGGGACCAGAAAAAATTGGCTATGCCAGGCAGGAGGGAAGCTTCCCCAGCGTGTGGACAGCCTATAACAAAGAGGGGAATCTGTTAGTAGTTGCTACTGCTCTCTCAGTTTAAGAAGCTTGGATGTACTTCATATTGAGATTCTCTTCCATGAAGTTTAGGATATCGCTCCTAGTGGACCTTCTCTATAATTGCTGAGAGTTGTCCGAGTTTGTTGTCTGACAGTCATTTTGCTGACTCTGCTGCTCTTTAACACTTTAAAGAAGTCTTTTGCAGCATTTATCTCATGGCTTGATTTCTTCACTAATTCCATGAATGTTGATTATGCATTGAAATAAATGAAATCCGTGTCAATTTATTTTTTTCTCTTTTTATCATTGTGTTTATTGGCCCGAGCATGAGGCTTTTTTTTTTTTCATCGAGCCATAATCCCTACAGAAAGCTTTAGTCTCAGTTCTTCATTAATGTGTTGAATCCTCTTAGCTTTCCATAAGCAAAGTTGTATCATATGCATATCACAAGGTCTCTGCTTTTACACTGGACATTTTAATACTTTCATATTGAAAGTTACTACCACTAAGGAAGTACTTAACAAGGAGCTTCAAATGTTTCTGGGACTTTTTTCAGTTTTTAAATTCCATATTTGCACACACTTGAAGTCCCTGTCATATAGTTGTCATTTTGTTACTTGTTAAGTGAGTTATCCTCTCTTTGCTCCTCATTTCTTCCAGTAGTACCACGTACTTTGGCGCTTAGTTAATTTTTGGATTTTGAACCATCTTTATTATCCTCTTTTGTATACTTTTGAATATTGAATAAAGAAGACCAAAGAAAAATGTTTGCATTCAACTTAGGTGTTGGCTAAATATGTTAGGTAGCCAGAATAGGGGCCATAAAGGGGGAGTGTTAGTCTGGGTAGACAAGAGAAACAAATTCATAGAAACTCATGTTTATAAGAAAGAGGTTTATATAGAAGAACAACTGAATATTGGGAAAACGTCCCAGCCCAGTCCAGGTCAAGTCCGTGAGCCCAATATTAGCCCATATGTCTGATACCAATCTGTAAAGGCCTCGTCAGACTCACGAAACATGCAATGACTCCGATTGCAGGACGATCTTGAACCAGCGAGTAGAAAGTTTTGGGATCCAGTAGCATTGTAAACATCTCAGCGCTGGCAGGGTTCTCTATGTAGCTTCTCTGGCTCCAGAGGTCTGTTGCATCAGGGTAGGTCCGTGTGGCTTTCCCAGCTACCAGGACGTAGTGCCATGTGTCTTGCCAGTAGAGCATCTCCAAGGAAGTGAGCTGAGAGAGAGAAGCGTCTCCTGTTTAAGGAGGAAATACTGGAGTTCCCAGAATTCTCAGGCGAAGGCAATGCCCACACAGAGGCCTCACTGGCTATCCTGATTGACCAACTAGACTCCACCACTTCACTCTTAATCCTCTCAAGTCCCAAATTGACATCAGATTACATAAGCACCACAAGGGGGTTGTCTCCGCAGTAACTGCATAAGGCTAAAGCAAAAGGATTGGAAGAAATCAGGCATCCATTAAATTTTAGAACAATCAAACTGAGCATGCTCAGACAAGAGCTCCCTCCGCCCCGAGGGGAGGTCCACCAGGGCACACAGATTAGGCTCAGTTACATTACCTCACACAGGTGGGCCTAAACTCAAGCCAGTGGAACCAACCAATACTTTCAACCATGCTTCCCCCAGCCGTTGTGGAGAGGAGGGAATAAAGACCCTGCCTTGACTCCCTTCCATTCCAGCATTCTCCACAAGTGGGGGGTGGGAGCCCTTTTGGCCCCTGGGATTTCCTGGTTCCACGTGCTGGGTTATGTGTTCCTGTTCTTTCTATGTGTTTTTTCCCCATTCAGCAGTGAACCCATGTGCAGTTCTGCGGATCCTTGTATGCTTTCTTAAAACAATGTGTATTTTTTGAGGCTGTAATACCTGAAACTTCCCTTTTCCCCATAAAATGACTTGGATTACAAACCTGCTTCTGCTGTGTGAATTCTTTCAGGTACCTGAATCCAGGAACCTAACACCTTTTTCTCTATATTGCTTCATCTTGCAATCTACTATCCTTGTATTTCAATCTAAAGGAATGTCTCAACATTCCCTCAGGTTTTATTTGTTTTCTTGAATTTTATCCTCATTTATAAAGGAAAGTTTTGCTGGCTATAGGAATCTTGGATGGCTGTTCATTTCTTTCATTATTTTAAATATGTGACTCTATTACCTCCTGGTTTCCAGGGTTTCTATATATGTAAATTGGTACTTCATTTTATTTGATATTGTCAAGATTTTATCTTTTTTTTAAAGAGTTTGATGATAAGATATTTTGGTGTGGATCTCTCAGGCTTTCTTCTGATTTGGAAATTCTTAAGTGTCATTGATATGTACATTCTTGTCCTTTGTCAAGTTTTGGTAATGTTCTGCTGTTGTCTATTAAGTTTTATTTAGTTACCCTTTGCCCTCTTCTGGGACTTCCATAATATTTGCATTGATTTGCTTGATGGTGTTCCTTGGGATCATGTTTCTTTACTTTTGTTCCTCAGACTCAATAAGCTGTTCTGTTCTTCTGCCAACTCAAATATCCTGTTGAGTTATCCAGTAACGTTGTTTCTCTTATTTGTTAGTGCTAGTAATTGGATTGGCTTCTTTAAATGTAGGAAGACATATCAGAGGGCCGTATTTGACTTTCTCTGGCTTCACTGTTTCCATGAGGCAGAGTTCAGACATGCCTCCATCCTTCATCCTTCAATATCTATTCTGACACCACCCACTCCTCCCTCACACACTGCCTTTCTGTCGGGTTCAATTATCGGTCCCAGTTGGCCTCACAGAACTCACAGACAATATTCACAATTTAGTGGGCTTATTAAGGAAGGTAACTAGTTACCACAAGTCAGCATCAGGAAACAGTAAGTGTACCTCTCCTGTCATCCAGCAGTCATGTCAGTCTTTAGTCCTTAGCCTCTCAGTCACATAGTCCCTTTGCCTCTTTGGGCCAGAAAGGCAGCCCACTGCTCTGCCTCAAAGTATCATAGTCTCAGTATTGCTCCTCTGTTTTATGTCATGGACGCCTTGCCTCAGCCTCTGGTCTTGGCCTAGTCCCTCTGTTCTGTCCCATGGTCTCTGTGCTGCAGCCTTTGATGCCTCCATCTCAGTCTCTACCACTTCAGACAAAGATCTCAAGTATGTCCCACTAGGGCCTCTTACACCTTGATGGTCCAGCATTTCTCTGTGTTCCTGCTTCTGAGATGGCTTTTCCACATAACCATCCCTCCAAAATGGGATTTTAACCATAGCCATATAGGCTAGAATTGATAATACAATGCATAAGAGATTATGGCTAGATGGGCCTTATTCATTGACTACATCTCTTCATCTCTTTCTTAGGATCCCTGCTGGCATTGTAGGATAGGCATTGATTGGACTGCTAACCATAAGGTTCCAGAACCAAACTCTCTGGTATTGAGTCAATGCTGATTCCTAGGGATCCCCTATGGGTTTCTGAGTAGAAAGCCCAGGCTTTCTCCTACTGGTACTGGTAGTTTTGAACTGTCGACCATGCAGATTGCAACCCAGTGATTAACTGCTGTACCACCAGGGTTCTGAGGTTCTTAAGGTTCAAATTTACCAACTGTTGCTCAGGAGAAAGATGAGACTATTAGTTTCTGTAAGGATTTACAGCCTTGGAAAACCAATATAGGGTCATTGTGAGTTAGAATCAACTAGAGGGCGGTGATAGAATCTCTTTATAGATATTTTAATTTATGTATATATATTGCTAACCCAGTTTTCTTTTGTTCTTTGGGCCTGTTTTTTTTTCCTAATTGTTTTATTAGGGGCTCATAGAACTCTTATCACAATCCATATATATACATACATCAATTGTATAAAGCACATCTGTACATTCTTTGCCCTAATCATTTTTTTTACATTTTATTGGTGGCTCATACAATTCTTATCACAATCCACACATATACATACATCAATTGTGTAAAGCACATTCCTACATTCTTTGCCCTAATCATTTTGAAAGCATTTGCTCTCCACTTAAGCCCTTTGCATTAGGTCCTCTTTTTTTCCCCCCTCCCTCCCTTGCCCCCCCTCCCTCATGAGCCCTTGATAATTTATAGATTGTTATTTTGTCATATCTTTCCCTATCCGGAGGCTCCCTTCCTCCCTTTCTCTGCCGTCCATCTCCCAGGGAGGAGGTCACATGTGGATCCTTGTAATCAGTTCCCCCTTTCCAACCCACTCACCCTCCACTCTCCCAGCATTGCCCCTCATACCATTCGTCCTGAAGTTATCATCCACCCTGGATTCCCTGTGCCTCCAGCTCCCATATGCACCAGTGTACAACCTCTGCCCTATCCAGTCCTGCAAGGTAGAATTCGGATCATGGTAGTTGGGGGAGGAAGCATCCAGGATCTGGGAGAAAGCTGTGTTCTTCATCGGTACTGCATCGCACCCTGACTGACCCATCTCCTCTCCTAAACCCCTCTATGAGGGGATCTCCAGTGGCCGACAAATGGGCTTTGAGTCTCCACGCTGCACTTACCCCTTCATTCACTATGGTGTGTGTGTGTGTGTGTGTGTGTGTGTAAAATTAAAAACTTTTATACAATAGCCTATACTCCAGGATAAAGTGTAGCTATCTGCTTTGTACTCCTCCTGGATCATTGCAGTATCCCCACTTTGGGAAACACTGCTATAGAGGGACAGGAGTATGGAAATGCTTATAGTGCCCTCTCTGCAACAAACTTTGATTCACAGTTTTAAGGTAATAGTGATGTGTGAGCTGAACTATATTAAGCTTACATTTTATAGGTCAAAAATGATTGGATGTTGGCACTTTAATTTCAAGCATCTTAATGTAATCTAACATTCCATCTTCCATAAATTTTGTTTTATTATTAAAATACTAAATGAAAATTAATTGATTGCTAAGTTACTGTGTAAGCAAAATGAAAGAGCATGAAACTGAATCTTTTACATGTATTTTTAAGTATTCCTGAGAAACAAGAGATTGGAAGACTTGATTTCCTTTGAAAAACAGTTTGTTCACTCCCTCAATGCATGAATATCTCCTTTTATTAAATTGGAACTCTATGATGCTCACTCTCCCGACACAACGGCTGGAGCCAAAGTGGGTGAACAAGTAAATGTGGTGAAGAAAGCTGATGGTGCCCGGCTATCAAAAGAGATAGTGACTGGGGTCTTAAAGGCTTGAAGATAAACAAGCGGCAATCTAGCTCAGAAGCAACAAAGTCCACATGGAAGAACACACCAGGCTGTGTGATCGAGTGGTCCCAAAGGGATCAGTTACCAGGCATCAAAGAACAAAAAATCATATCATTGACTGCACACCTCCATGATAGGATTGCTGAAGACAAATGGGTGCATAAGCAAATGTGGTGAAGAAAGCTGATGGTGCCTGGCTATCAAAAGAGATAGTGTCTGGGGTCTTAAAGACTTGAAGGTGAAAAAGCGGCCATCTAGCTCAGAAGCAAAAAAGCCCACATGGAAGAAGCACACCGGCCAGTGCGATCACGAGGTGCCAAGGGACCAGGTATAAGGCATCATGCAAAAAAAAAAAAAGATATGTGTGTAGGTATGTGTACATGTGTGTATATGTATATATGTATATGTATATATGTATATATATACCATATTAAATGAAGGGGGAAGTGCAGAGTGGAGACCCAAGGCCCAAGTGTCGGCCAATGGAGATCCCCTCATAGAGGGGTTTAGGAGAGGAGATGGGTTAATTAGGGTGCGAGGTAGTACCGATGAAGAACACAACTTTCCTCCAGATCCTGGATGCTTCCTCCCCCCAACTACCATGATCCGAATTCTACCTTGCAGGGCTCGATAGGGCAGAGGCTGTACACTGGTACATATGAGGGCTGGAGGTACAGGGAATCCAAGGTGGGTGATACCTTCAGGACCAAGGGTGTGAGGGACGATGATGGGAGAGTGGAGGGTGAGTGGGTTGGAAAGGGGGTACTGATTACAAGGATCCACATGTGACCTTTCCCTGGGAGAGGGACAGCAGAGAAGGGGGGTAAGGGAGACTCCGGATAGGGCAAGATATGACAAAATAACGATGTATAAATTATCAAGTGCACACGAGGGAGGGGGGAAAGGGGAGGAGGGGGAAAAAAATTAAAAAGAGGACCTGATGCAAGGGGCTTAAGTGGAGAGCAAATGCCTTGAGAATGATTGGGGCAGGGAATTTATGGATGTGCTTTATACAATTGATGTATGTATATGTATGGATTGTGATAAGAGTTGTATGAGTCCCTAATAAAATGTAAAAAAAAGAAAAGAGAAAAATATGATTAGGGCAAAGACTGTACAGATGTGCTTTATACAATTGATGTATGTATATGTATGAACTGTGATAAGAATTGTATGAGCCCCAATAAATTGTTAAAAAGAAAAACAGTTTGTTTTTAGATGTATGTTCTTTTATCCTGATGGATTATGGGAAGGATCTGGTCAATCTAGTTGAGGTTAAATGCTCTTTTCTTTCTTGTTTGCCACTGTTATGTCCCTCATTTTTATTCCTTCTGATTAATATAGTGCATTGTTTGAGAGGAAAACGTCCAACTATGTAGTCTCCTTTTATCTAAATCCCTG
Organism: Tenrec ecaudatus; assembly: GCF_050624435.1. Lineage (NCBI taxonomy): Eukaryota > Metazoa > Chordata > Mammalia > Afrosoricida > Tenrecidae > Tenrec > Tenrec ecaudatus. The sequence goes on from NW_027459577.1 coordinate 119,512, forward strand.
GTTTCCTTATTGGTAATACCATCCATGTATACATTTGCAAAGCTTATTTTTCCCTTCCCAGTGATGTAGGAAATTGAGATCTTTAGGTTTAGGACCACAGTAAATATCTGGGAATAGTAAGGGTCCTAAGTACACAGAGGAGGAAACAGACACATAAAATACAGTAATTTTACTGTTCGGGCATTTATATAATCCCACTTCATGTATGATCACTGCATATTTTAAAAGGTAATTTGGATAAAATATCTGATTTTCTTTTCAGGTACGGTGTCTAAGAGACTATGGAGAATTTGAAGTTGATGATGGTACCTCTGTGATACTAAGAAAAAACAGCCAGGTATTTATTGTCTTAAGAATGTATACTTTGAACTTCAATAAAAGTATTGAATGAAGAAAATGTTCGAATCAATAGTAAAATAATTACCTTGTGATGACAATTTATAGCACAGGCATTATGTTTAATATAGATCACCTTGTTTTGTACTTTTTGTAAATGTTAAGACTTACAAATATTGAATATACAATGGACTGCAAAAAGTGGGAAAATTCCATTCTGTGATTCCATTTATCTACCATGTGTTCTAAGCAATGTACTAGTAAAATTTTTATCTATTAATTACAAACAGATATAATTTTTATGAGTATATTACTTGGGCTTTGTTTGTTGTTTTTTCTTTCTCTTTTGTTTTGTTTTTTCTATAGCACCTATATCTTTAGTGACTTCTTTAAGCATTAAAGAGGGCCACATCCTAAGAACTCATAGTTCTTAGATTGGGGCTAGATTTAAATGGGAGCACAAAATCCATTCACATATCTGTGGTTTATATATGTCTCTGGTTCACTTTAGAAACAACATTATCATTTTATGATAACGAAAACTTTTCAAACCATCTTCCTGGGGCATAAGGTAACAATAGTGTTATTCATTTAGCTAATGATACAGAATTTAAAACACGGTTGAGAAAAGCATATAGAAGTATAGGCTGGTTTCAGACATCAATTCATGCTTGAATTGTTGACTTATATAGATTAAATTCAAGTTTCTGAACAATTTATTAAAAAATCTTTTCTGGGGGGACTCATACAGCTCTTATTACAATTCATCCATACATACATTGTGTCAAGCACATTTGTACATTTGTTGCCATATAATTTTCAAAACATTTTCTTTCTACTTGAGCCCTTGGTATCAGCTCCTCATTTTCACCCTCCTTCCCCCACCCTCCCTCACGAACCCTTGATTATTTATAAATTATTATTATTTTGGCATATCTCACACTGTCCAACGTCTCCCTTCACCCACTTTTCTGTTGTCTGTCCCCCATGGAGGAGTTTATATGTAGATCTTTATAATCCCTTGCCCCTTTCTACCCTACCTTCCCTCCACCCTCCCGGTATCGCCACTCTCACTTCTCGTCCTCAGAGGGTCATCTGTCCTGGATTGCCTCTGTTTCTAGTTCCTGTCTGTACCAGTGTACATCCTCTGGTCTACCCGTATTTGTAAGGTAGAATTGGGATCATGATAGTGGGAGGGAGGAAGCGTTAAAGAACTAAAGGAAAGCTGTATGTTTTATCTTTACTATACTATACCCTGACTGGTTTGTCTCCTCCCCAAGGCCCTTCTGTAAGGGTATGTCCAGTTACCTGTAGATGGGTTTTGTGTCCCCATTTCGCACTCCCACTCATCACAGTGATAGGACTTTTTGTTTTTTGATGCCTGATACCTGATCCCATTGACACCTTGTGATCACACAGGCTGGACTGGACACTATTTACACAAATAATTAGGGTTGATGTTGGAACAAAACTTTCAACAAAATTCATTCCAAAAGGTAGCAACATGCATACCTGACTAATACATGTCATAACAAAATAAGAAGAGCATTAAAGTAGTAAATATTTGGTATTCCTGGATCACCATTCATTAGGCACCCTGAAGGCCAGAGAGTCAAACCAAAGTCCAATAACTGCCAATTCCATAACTTGGGATAGCAGTCATCATCTTCTCACACTGATGAATTTCAGTCTTAAATCAAAGGGCTCCTGATGAGTTTGAATGAAAGCCCAGTTTACAAACTCCAGTGAATGTAGCTTCCACATGGATTCTTTCTGGTGTGGCCTATGAAAGATATTGTGTGCCTCAAAAGAACAATATTAAGTCCACTAGTCTGTAGCACACACCCTGGATTACCAAGAGCTGGATAGAAAGTAGGTCCAAAAGGTCCAATTAGGTGGGCCTCTACTCAAGTACTCACTCAACGCAAGAACACTTTGTTCTAGTCACCTGGCATTCTGTGATAACCTTCCCGCCAGAATTGCTGAAGACAAATGGGTGCATAAGCAAATATAATGAAGAAAGGTGATGGTGTCCAGCAATGCAAAGATATAGCATCTGGGGTCTTACAGGCTTGAAGATGAACAAGTGACTCTCTAAGAAGCAACAAAGCCCACATGGAAGAAGCACACCAGCTTGTGTGATAAAGAGGTGTCGAAGGGATCAGGTATCTGGCATCAAAGACCCAGAACAAAAAGCCTTATTGATGTGATTGAGGGGGAGGGTGGACTGGAGACCCCAAACCCATTTGTAGACAGCTGTGAGAGTAGTGGTACCAAGAGGGGGCACTGATCACAATGTAACCTCTCCCTGGGCATGGGCAGTAGAAAAGAGGGTAAAGAGAGACCTCGGACAGTGTAAGACATGAAAAATTAATAACAATTTATGAATTATTAAGAGTTCGTGAAGAAGGGAAGAGGGAAAAATGAGGAGCCCATGCCAAGGGCTCAAGTAGAATGAAATTGTTTTGAAAATGATGATGGCAACAATGAACAAATGTGCTAGACACAATGGATGGATGCATAGATTGTGATAAGAGCTGTATAAGCCCCCAAGAAAATGATTTTGATCAGAATTGTGTTCTATCTATAGATTTATTGCTTTCAGTAATATTCATATTTTGATTTTTCTGTAGTTTCCTTTGTACAGGTCTTTTGTTTCTTTGGTTAAGTTTATTCCCAGGTATTCATCTTTTGTATGGATATTATAAATGATATTGTTTTCTCTTTTTTTATATTTTTTTCTTGATGTTTTTATTTTGGAGCTCTCTTCAATAGCATATTAAAATTGATTTCTGCTTATTAATCTTGTATGCCATTACTTTAACAGATTCGTTAGTACTTTCCAACAATCTTTCTGTGGAGTCCTTGGGGCTCTCACTATGTAAAATCATACTATCTGCAAATAGTGACAGCTTGACCTATTTTTTGCCCAATTATATTCCTTTTATTTTAAAATTTTTTTGCTGTCTGTCTGGCTAAGATGTTTATTGTAGTACAATGTTGAATAAGAATATTGATGAGGGACACTCTTATCTACTTCCTGTTTTCATTTTTTCTAAATGATCGTGATCAGGTTTTGAGGATTATGCTCATTTCATAGAATGCGTGTGGGAGTTTGCTGTCAGTTTCTATATTTTGGAATAGTCTGCACAGAATTAGTTATGGCTCTTCCCTGAATACTTGCTAGCATTCTCCTGTGAAGCCAACATACATACTTCTTTAGAATCTTTCTTGGATGGAAGTCTCTTGGTGACCTCTAATTCTTCTTTTGCTCTACATGTATCTTTTTATTTCATTTGGATCTTTTGTGATGGTACCCTTTTCATCTCAAATTCTAGATATTTGCATCTTTCTTTTCCTTTGTTAAGTTTTCTATCAGTTTGTCGATTTTGTTAATCTTTTCATAACCAACTTTTTGTCTTGTTGATTTCCCCCCCATTTTTCAGTTCATTTATTTCTGCTTCAATTTTTATTAGTTATTTCCCTTTATTGTTGAAGGACTTATGTGGTTTCCCTCTTTCTACTTGTTGGAAGTGTTTTATTAGTATTGGTTTTGGATTTCTCTCATATTTCGTGTGTGTATTGATTGCTATAAATTGACTTCAGATAACTGCATTTGTTGTATCCGAGTTTTTGGTATGCTGTGTTATAGGTTTGCTTGTTTTAAGGAGTTTCTTAATTTCTCGTTTTCGTTTACTCTAGTGTCCAGTCATTTTGAAATGGTATGTTGTTCAGTCTCCATGTGTTTGTTTTTTTGTTCCTTTTCTTTCTGTTGTAGATTTCCAGTTTTATAACATTGTGATCTGAGAAAATGAATTGTTGAATTCAAAATTCCTTTATTTTTTCCTCCTCAGGAAATAACCTTTATTTCTCCCTTGTATTTGAGGGATATTTTTGTTCAGTATAATATTCTTGGCTGGCTTCCTTCCGCCCCACCCCCCCTTCCACCCGTCACAATTGTATATATGTCATTCCATTGTCTTCTTGCCTGCAGGTCTTTTGCTGAGAAGTCTGAATTTATCCTTATCAACTTTCCTTTGTAGATGACTTTTCCTTTTTCTCTAGCTGCCCTCAGATTCTCTCCTTTTCTTTATGTCTTGATGTTTTCTCTTTGGTTGTCCATTCTTCTCAGCTTGTTGAATAGTGTGTTGAAATTTTCTTCCATGGTTTCTTGTACTATTCTCTGTAGATTTTTTTTTTTGGTGGTGTTCTTTTCCCAGCATTTCTTTTCTTTTTTCTTTTCTTAGATGGGTTCTTATGATAGTGTCCTACAGGATTTATTTGGATGCTTCCGGGGTTTTTTGTTGATTGCTTCTCTTGTCTACTGTCGTGAGGGTAATTGTCTTCAAGCTCATTTATTTTATTTTCCTTTTCCATTTTATTCCTCTAGCCTTTTACTATGTTGCCTAATTCAGTTATCTCATTGCTTGTTTTCTAGAATCCTTTGGTTTAAGGATTTTAATTTCTCAATTTCTTCAGTTTTTCTCATGAACATTCCCCAGATCTCTTGACCTAAGCATCATTCTTCTGAATTCTGTTACTGGTGGTTCACAATCACATCTTCAGACTATTCCATTGGTTTGAGTGCTACTTGGTTGTTCATGTTTGTTTTTCTTGAATTTGGAAGCTTTCTGTGCTTGACTGCTGTTTCTTCAGCATTGTGGTGTGTGAGCTGCTGGTCATACAGAGGTAGAGTTTGTCTAGTGACACAGGTGAGTTCTAATAGGAGCTGGAAAATATACAGTGGTGAAATGAAAAGAAGGGGAAAGGTGCCTAAGTGGGGATAGTGGCTGGGAAAAATAGAATAAAATAAAAGTAATGATAAGAATAAAGTAATGATAGTAATAAGTGACTGTGAATAAGCCAACAGACTTGCAAAAATAATGGGAAAATATTTTCAGAGGGGTAATCACAATAAGGAGCTCTGGTCATATAATGGTTATGTATTGAGTTGTAATCCGAAAGGTCAACATTTTAAAACCACCAGCTGCTCCGCCAAAAAAAGGAGACTTTCTATTCCCATAAACAGTTACAGTCTCAGAAACTCACCGGACAGTTTTACCCTGTCCTATAGGATCACTGTGAGTTGACACTTGCGGGCAGAGAGTTAATCTCAATTAATAGGTTTCATGGAAAGATATTTAATGAGAGAACAGCAAGAAAATAGAAAGATAATTGATAGAAGTACAAGGATCAAAAAAAAAAGACTTGGGTATGGTTGTGGGTACCAGATTCTGCTATTGTGGCAATGTGAATGAATGTGAGCATATCTGTGCACTTAGGAGGTCCTGGAAAGCCCATGCTAGAGTGGGTATGCTGGGATACACAGACCTGTCTCTTCCTGGGAGGAATGTGGATTCTCAGGAGGGTGGAGTCACTCCAGAAGAGGAAGTAGGAGATCAAAAAAGAGAGAGAGAGAGAGTATTAAAATAGAACAAAAGTAAAAAATCCAAAAATATATATAATAAAGCTACCTTGTGGGTGGGGATTCCTGCTCTTTTAGTAGTCTGTGTGTACATGTATGCGGTATCACGGCGCTGGCACACGGGATGGAATGCCTTGTAGAACAAAGCAGGAAAAGAGGAGGAAGATGGGGAAATGGTACAAAGCGTACCTTGGGTACTGAGTATGTGTGTACCAAGCTGCCCAAGTGATCTGCTAGCTATCTGTGTCCCTAGAGGCCAGGGAAGTAGAGGGTTGGCTGGCTGACTGTCTTTTCTCAGGGGCCACGAAGAATCACGATGCTTGTAGAAGCAACTCATGTTGCTGCTCATCCGTAAAGGGGGTCTGTCAGCAGGCCTTGCTGCTTTCCACTTTGAGAAACTTGGGTCAACTTGGCTTTTAAGTTGAATTTCTTGCTGCCAGGAAGTGCAGAATCTCTCTCATAGTGGAAACTCTTTGGTAGTTGCTGAGCACATCTTCCCGGGCTTGTTATATGGTGGCCATCTTACCCCATTTTCTGTCTTTTTCTACTTGAGGTATTATAGTAGTATAGATGTATTTTTTTTCTCACAACAACAACCTTACATTATTTATTGTTAAACTTGATTAGGAAGCAAAAAAACAAGGAATAAACCAGATTATTTGCCGATTGAAGTTCAATTCCTCAGATGGGGACAAAAATCTTAATTCATGATTTGAGCCTGGGAAAATGCGGCCATGCGTGCCATCCTTCAGGGGGCTCCTTACAGACCCAGCTTGGTTCTTCTCCAATGTCTTCTCTTGGAGTTGTACCTGATTTTATTACCGGTTTTCATTCTAATCCGTTGGGGAATGGGCAGATTCTGCTTCTGTTTCTTGGCCAGGAATCTCTTGATCCTGAAAGTCTTATGAGATGACATGGTGAAGTCGGAGCACCACCACACTCGGGGTGGCAGAGAGAAGGAGAGGTAGATGTATTTTTTAATATCATTTTACTAGGGGCTCTTACACCTCTTATAGCAATCCATATATCAATTGTATCAAGCACATTTGTACATATGTTGTCACCATTATTTTCAAAACATTTTCTAATTGAGGCCTTGGTATCAGCTCCTGTTTTATTTCCCTCCCTCCCTCCCTCACCCTCATGACTCCTTGTTAAATTATAAATTATTATTATTTTCATATTTTACACTGTCTGCAGTCTCCCTTTACTCTGTTGCTTGTCCCCTGCAGGTGGGGAGTGGCTTATATGTCGATCATTGTGACTGGTTTTCCTTTTCTCCCCTTCCTCTCCCATCTTCCCCTTCCCCTCATGGTATTGCTACTCCCATTACTGTTCCTGAGGGATTTATCTGTCCTGGATTCCGTGTACCAAGAGCTCTGATATGTACTAGGGTACATGTTCCTGTCAAGCCAGATTTGTAAGCTAGAACTGGGGTCAGGATAGTGGGGTGCCAAGGTCAATTAAAGAGCTAGAGTAGTGTGTATTTTGTTGGTGCTAAACTTCACCCTGACTGACTTGACCCTTCTGTGAGGAGATGTCCAATTGTTTACAAATGGGCCTTGGGTCTCCACTCCAACCCCCCCCCCAATTCATATCTATATGATGGTTTGTTTTGGGTCATCTGATACCTGATCCTGTTGACACCTTGTGATCACACAGGCTGTGTGCTTCTTTCATGTGGGTTTTATTGCTTCCCTGCTAGATGGCCGCTTGTTTAACTTCAAGCCTTTAAGACCCCAAACACTGTATCTTTTCATAGCTAGGCACCATCAGCTTTCTTCACCACATTTGCTAATGCACCCATTTGACTTTAGCTATCCTGTCAGGAAGGTGAGCATCACAGAATGCCAGGTTATTAGAAGGAAGTGTTCTTGCATTGCGGGAGGACTTGAATAGAGAACCAATATTCATCTGCAACCTTGATATTAAACATAAATATATGAACATAGACCCATATCCCTATCATTATATAAGTATATTTTTTATATATGTGTGTATATTTACACCTCTATAAATGTCTTTTGCCTCCAACAAACGATCCTTGAACTAACTACAAGTTTTCTTTCTTGATGTGTTTTGTTTTGTTCTTTGTCAGTGATTTGTTGTTGTTTTGTTGTCTGGTTGTATACTGTTGCTTTGTTTTCCTCTGTCTTATTTTCGTGCATGTTATTGTCTCCACAGGTCTGTCTAAATAAGACAGGCTGGATGAACTATCTGGAGGAAAAACAATGGACCGACAGTTCCGGGGGGGCTTGGGGTAGGGGAAGTGGGGGGTTAAGGAAGTGGTGCTAACAAACCCAGGGACAAGGGAACAACATGGGACCCAAAATGGTAGTGAGGAGGGAGTGGCAGGCCTGGTAGGGAATGATCAAGGGTAAGGTTACATAAAGAAGAGGTATAGCTGTAACCCAGGTGGGGATGGAGCTTGGTAGTAGGGCAGGAGGAAAGTCAAGGGAGATGGAGGAAAGAGCTAGGAGTCAAAGGGCATTTATAGAGGTCTAGACAAAGACATGTACATGCAAATATATATATGAGGATGGGGAAATAGATCTATGTTTCTGTATTTATAGGTTTAGTTTTAAGGTGGCAGAAGGACCTTGGACCTCTACTCAAGCACTCCCTCAATGCATGAATACTTTCTTTTATTAAGTTGGCACTCTACGATGCTCACCCTCCCTACACAACTGCTGAAGCCAAAGTGCGTGAACAAGTAAATGTAGTGAAGAAAGCTGATGGTGCCCGGCTATCAAACGAGATAGTGTCTGGGGTCTTAAAGGCTTGAAGATAAACAAGCGACCATCTAACTCAGAAGGCACAAAGCCCACATGGAAGAACACACCAGCCTGTGTGATCGCGTGGTCCTGAAGGGATCAGTTATCAGGTATCAAAGAACAAAAAAATCATATCATTGCGTGCACACCTCCATGATACGATCACCAATGACAAACGGGTGCATAAGCAAATGTGGCGAAGAAAGCTGATGGTACCCGGCCATCAAAAGAGATAGTGTCTGGGGTCTTAAAGGCTTGAAGGTGAACAAGCGGCCATCTAGCTCAGAAGCAATAAAGCCCACATGGAAGAAGCACACCAGCCTGTGCAATCACGAGGTGCCAAAGGCATCATGCAAAATATATATATATATATATATATATATATATATATATATATATACCATAGTGAATGAAGGGGGAAGTGCAGAGTGGAGACCCAAAGCCCATTTGTCAACCACTGGAGATCCCCTCATAGAGGGGTTTAGGAGAGGAGATGGGTCAGTCAGGGTGCGATGTAGTACCGATGAAGAACACAGCTTTCCCCCAGATCCTGGATACTTCCTTCCCCCAACTACCATGATCCGAATTCTACCTTGCAGGACTGGATAGGGCAGAGGTTGTATGTACACTGGTGCATATGGGAGCTGGAGACACAGGGAATCCAGGGTGGATGATACCTTCAGGACCAGGGGTCTGAGGGGTGATACTAGGAGAGTGAGGGTGAGTGGGTTGGAAAGGGGGAACCGATTACAAGGATCCACATGTGACCTCCTCCCTGGGAGATGGACGGCAGAGAAAGGGAGGAAGGGAGCCTCCGGATAGGGAAAGATATGACAAAATAACAATCTATAAATTATCAAAGGCTCATGAGGGAGGGGGGACCGGGGAGGGAGGGGGAAAAAAAGAGGACCTGATGCAAAGGGCTTAAGTGGAGAGCAAATGCTTTGAAAATGATTAGGGCAAAGAATGTAGGGGTGTGCTTTATACAATTTATGTATGTATTTGTATGGATTGTGATAAGAGTTGTATGAGCCCCTAATAAAATGTAAAAAAAAAATGTCTTTTGCCTCCTTTCCTCCTCTATTTTCCTTTACTTTCCTCCTGTCCCACTATCATGTTTGACCTTCATTTGGCTCTCAGTAATTCCTCTTTCAGCTACATTGCACTTGATCTAACCCCACCAGGCATTCTACACCTTCCTCTCCATCAATTTTAGATCTCTTGTTGTTCCCTGTCCGTGGGTCTGTTGGCTCCCCTCCCCCTTCCCTAGCTCTCCCTTTCTATTATCCCCTGGAACCGTTGGTCCCATTTTCTTCTCAGGATTGTAGGATTTGAATTTTTCTAATATGGTTATAAAGTTCTTTCCTGTTGTTTTGTTTATATAGTGGATAACATTGATTGTTTTTCTAATATGTAACCATCATTGCACCCTTGTTATGAATTCATGTTGGTCATGATGATTTACTTTACTGAGATATTTATTGTTGGCTTAATAGGTAGGATTTTGTTGAGATATTTTTACATTTATGTTCATAAGGGATATTGCTGTATTATTTTCTTTCCTGGCTATGTTTCTGTCTGATTTGGGTATAATGATTTTACAAGTTTCATAAAATGAATTTGGGGACTTTCCATTTTTATTATGTCCTACAATGGTTTGAATAAAATTGGTGTCAACTCTTCTTTGAATGTATTGGGAGTTTTTAATTGCATGACTCGTTTCTCTTTTCAATATGTATGTTTACTTTTCCTGCTTCAGTGTGTTCGTGTATGATAGATGGTGGTGTTGTTGCTGTTATTGGAAGGTGCTGTGGAGTTATTCCAACTCAGTGTTCCTATGGACAATAGAGCAAAACCCTGCCCCATACTGTGCAGTCCTCACTATTGTTCTTATCTTTGAGCCCAGTGATGCAGCTACTGTGTCAATCCATCTTGTTGAAGGTCTTCCTCGGTTCTAAAACCCGGTACTTTTATCATGCGTGGGACACATCTCCAAGGTCTGTCTCCCTGGACAACATGTCCAAAGTACATTAAACCAAGTCTCGTCATTTTCTGCTACAGAGCCTTCTGGATGCACTTTTTCTAAGACAATTTTTGTTTTCAGTTCCTCTTTTTAAGTAACTTATTTTTCCTCAATTGCTGTCAGGATTCCTGTCATTTGTAACTTTCATCATGATATGTCATGATTATTTTATTTCAGTCAGCCCTGCTTTTGGTTTGTTTAGCTTCATGAGTACATTTTTTACCATGTCATGATATATTAAGGAAGTTTCCTTCTCTCTGCTCTTTTGATTGTTTTGTTTGTTTCTTCCTGTTTTTTTGTCCAATCACACATAATGTACTTGATGTTGTCCCACAGAATTCTGTGATTTTCTCTAGATTTTCTTGTCTATTTTAAAAATTATTCCTTTACCAAATTAGGTTGAGAGATTTTCTTTAATCTCACTGATGAACTCTCTCTGATTCAATTCTAGTCCATTTGCTCTTTTTTAAAATTAAAAGATCATACTACTGGGGACTCAGTTTATTGTGCCAACCTGGCCGATAAACACATGTGGGGTTAATTGAAGGGCAGAGGGATAAATGGCTCAGTGAGCCTCACCTTTCTAGTTCTCGGGTCTCTTGCTTTGTGGTCACACCAGGGTGCAACTGCTTTCGCAGTTCCCTGCTACAGCCAGCTTGCAAGACAGACTTCCTGCAAGACATCCCCAGGGAGAAGCCACATGAACGTACCCCGATGCAGCCCTGGGTGCTGGAGCACCCACGTGGAGACCCCTGCCAGCGCTGAGATGCTTACATATTCATTGACTCAGCTTTCCTCTGCAGTCGACATCATTGTGTCTGTTTTGTGAGATGGAGCAGGACTTTGTGGACTGTTATTGGACTAATGGGTTAATGTTGGACTTGTGGGCTTGGGCAGCACTGGGTTGGGATATTTTCTTGATGCGCACTTAACCTTTACATACAACTCTCTCTTATACACAAGTTGCTGTAGATTTACTTCTCCAAAGTACCTAGACTAATAAAGGGGCTCTTAGAGCTCTTATAACAATCAATACATCAATTGTATCAAGCATATTTGTACATATGTTGCCAAGATTATTTTCTAAACATTTACTTTCTATTTGAGCCCTTACTATTAGACCCCAGGGACTCTCAAGGGGCAGGATTGTACTAGGAGGCCAAGAGGTGCAGTCCTTATGCCCTTGTGATGATACTGGCCTTGCTGTGCCCCAGGGTGAGTTAGCCCCTAGGGCAAGGCAGGGCATGAAGTGAGACCAGTGTTAAGAGCTCCGCTGGTGTAGGCAGTCCCCAAAGGAGAGAGGGCCACCGTTGATCCCAAACCCTAGCGAGGTGATCTCCTGGCTGTCTTTTCAGGCAAGTGGGGGAGATATGTCAGTTACGTGGGCGCTGACAGAAAATGAACCACCCATGTGATGGACATGGGGCTTAGAGGAGCCAGCAGAGAGCAGGCTGCCACGGTCAGGCCTTATCAGGGGTTTAGAGGCCAGGGTCAAAATATCAGTCCCTCTTTTTCCCCTCCCTACCCACCCCACCTTGACCCCTTGATAAATTATAAATTATTATTATTTTCATATCTTAACCAACCACTCTCTCCCGTCACCCTTGGTTTCTGTTGATCGTCCCCCTGGGGTGGGGGTGTGGTTATGTGTCAATCATTGGAGTCACCTTTCTCCTGCCCTCCTGGTATCACTACTTCCATTGTTATTTCTTGATTCAGTGTGTGTCGAGCTCTTATCTGTATCTGTGTACATGTTCTGGTCTAGCCCGCAGTGAAAGGCAGGACTGGAGTCATGGTAGTGGGGGGTGAGGAACCTCAAGGAACCAGAGGAATATTGTATATTTCATTGGTGTTATACTGCATCCTAGTTGACTCATCCCTTGTGACCCTTTTGCAAGGAGATGTTCCATTATCTACAGATGGATTTGGGGGGGTGTGTGTGGGGTGTGTGTGTGTGTGTTTTGGGTCTTCTGATGCCTGTTACCTGATCCCATCTCATGATCACACAGGCTGGTGTGCTTCTTCCATGTGGGTTTGTTTATCAGCTAGACAGCTGCTTGTTTAACCTCAAGCCTTTCAGATCCCAGATGCTATATCTTTTGATAGAAGAGGTACCATCAGCTTTCTTTTTTTTTTTAATATTAGCATGGTGTGTTTTATTTTTGCAGTACTTTCACATATCCTGCTCCAATTAGTGATACTTATTTTCCCCAGAGATAAAGAAAACAAGGGAATGGGTTATTAAGCTAAACTGAAATAAGGTATGAATAGCAAACTAGTAAATGTACAAGTAATTTTCTCACATAACACTTGATCACTAGAGTATGAATAGCAGCTTCTCCAACTCTGACACCAAGCGATTACATTTAATGCGATGGAAAGTTAATGTCCAAGCCTGGGTGAGCAGCATCTGACACTTGTCAGAGCCAGTCTTAGTTTTCTGTTGTTGTGGTGGTCGGGTGCTGTCGAACCAGCTCCACCTCACAGTGACCCTCTAGACAAGAGAGCACACCCCATCCAGTCCTGAACCATCCCCAGTATCGCTCTATTTTTGCATCATTGTTGCAGGCAATCCATCAGCTTTCTTTACCACATTTGCTTGTGCACCCATTTTGTCTTCACCGATCATGCCAGGAGGGTGAGCATCACAACATGCCAGGTTCTTAGAACAAAGTATTCTTGTATTGAAGGCAGGCCCTGAGCAGAGACCTAAAGTCCATCTACTACATCAATGTCTTGCCATATATGATGTACATAGACCAATACCTCTATTTTTATGAATTAATGTATTTACATAGGTACTCACTTATGCTTATACCTCTATCTATAGCTTTGCTTCCTAAATCTTTCCTGTTTCTTTTTACCTTTCTTCTACCTCACCATCACACTCACCCTTCTTCCACCTTAGTAGTTCTTCTCAGCTAAATTGCTGTTACCCCAACACCACCAGGATCTCTTTATGTCCTCCTCATTGTTGATTTTAATTCCTTAGTTATTCCCCTGTCTTTGGCGTTGTTTGCTTACCACTCCCTTCCCCTGCCTCCTTCTACTTGCAAAGTCCTTTGCTCTTCTAATGTGTTATCTGTTTCTCTCATCTTAGTATTAATCTTCTGAATTTCTCTTTGCTGTGGTGTATGGTTTCTAGTTTCAATTGATGTGTTATTTTAGTGCTTTCCTGAATTACTCTAAAGTGTGTGTGTGTGTGTGTCTGTGTGTGTGTGTTCAGTTTTTCTTTAGCTTCGCAATCTTTCCTTTCTCCCGGTTCATTGATAGTATAAAAGTATAATTTTTAATAGTTTATCAGGTAATTTCAATGCCTTTTCTTCCTGAAAAAAGGTCTTCTAGCTCTATATTGGTCATGTGCTTCAGCTGTTCTGTCTTGTTTCTTCATATAAACTTAAATTGCCTTTGCCACTGAGATGTTGTAGTATTAGTGTTTTTGTGTTTAATTGATCTTAGTATCTTGAGACTGCAGACACTCCACCTATCTACTGGTTGTTGTAAAGGATAATTTGAGAATGTGTGTGGTACTGTTTGTTGTTATTATAGCACAGTTAGCAATGGTTTGTTTGGTGGTCTCACTTACGTAAAGATGTTCAGGTGGTACAGGAGTATGTAGTGTCTGTCACTGTATAGGTATGACTACAGTCATAGAGGTGGCTAGGCCTGCGATTGCTGTCCACTGTCAGGTAGAACAGGAAGGGACAAAAAAAATTGCCAACGAAGAAATAATTTTTGAAAAAGAAACCAGCAAGAGACAGCGGACAAACAAGAGCAAGTGAAAGGAATTTAATAACTAGAAGTGTGTGTGTGTGTGTGTGTGTGTGTGTGTGTGTGTGTCAAAAACCAAGGTAGAGAAAAATAAAAGAGAAGCTAATCAAAACATAAAAAAGGAAAGGAAGGGAACTGGAAAAGTAAATTAAAATGGAAAGAATAGAAGTAGAAGCAGAAATAAAGAAGAAAGCAGAGTGCAGAAGTGATTAAAATAAATAAAAGGAAGTGAAGGAAAAGGAAAAACAAAGAGAAAACTTGGGGTGAGGACCTTTTTGTATAGGTCACAGCCTCTAGGGGGTTGAATATTGATTCCAGATGGAGCTTGGCAGGCCTATCTGTTTTCTGTGGTCCACGCACCTGATCCAGTAGGGTGTTTTTACAGCTTAGGTGATAGCTGAGGGGAATCTTTCTGGTAGAGAAGCAGCTGGGTCAGAATGGCTAATCATGGGGGAACTTTCCACGTGTCCAAGAGCAGCGAGGGATCCAGCATTGTATTTTTTGCTAGTGCTATGAGGAGAATCTCAAGCATTTCTGGGCATGGGGGTGATAATCCATCTCTAGGTATGGGGATGTTAAACCATGAGGGCATAGCTTTGTCTTCAAGCAGAAATGGACTTACAAGGATATCTCTGTCTGGTGTATGGGTGAAGGTAGGGGCTGGCAATTGTGATATCAGGAGGGTGTGGGAAACAAGTGAGGATCCTTTCTTAGTGCCAGCTACCAATGTGCCAGACTTCTGTCTGGATGGAATGCGTCAGGCTAGCTGACAATTCACCTGTCTGTTCTTGCACCACTTTTGTTTCCCTTCATCTTCTAGTTAGTTTTCAGTCCACTTTTCTATAATTTCTTCTGAAGCTCAAGGTTCCAAGATTACCTAGTTTTACTAGATCTCTTGTATCTTTGTTGTAAGTTGTCTGTATAGTTATTCATTATACCTGATGTCCTTAATTCATAAGTTCTTCTTTTTAAAAAAAAAAAATATACTAGTTACACTCCTGGAAAATTCAGGGTTTATTAAAGTTGGGCAAAAAACCACTTCTGTGTTTACAAGTTTCTTATTGAATTTAATTTAAACTATACAATTCATTTAAGTAATTCTGATTAAAATACCAATAGCTTTAACAAAATTTGAATAAAGCAATAAATATAGTAAAGTTAACTTAATTCCTTATTAACTACTTGTTACTGTTGAGTTGATTATGATCTATCACTGTTGGAATTTTAAAATAAGCTATTAGTTTGTTTTTTATTGATGTAAAATATAATCCAAGAGGTTATTTTCCAATAATTTCTTTTCTGTGTCCCTTTTTTCCCTCAGCATTTTTTACCTCGTTGGAAGTGTGAACAGTTAATCAGACAAGGAATTCTGGAACATGTGCTGTCATAGCTTCACATTTAGACAGAGTCCAGCTCTTGGAGACATCTGTACATCTTTCCATCTACCTGACACCACTGTTTAATTGTTAAAATTACAGGCATTCTTTATGTAAAACCAGAATTACTTGACTACATAGTTTTAGTGCTCATTTCTAAGAATTTATTAGAATCCTAAGAATTCTCATCCTTGCAGTAATCTCTATCCATGTATATAACATTTTATATTAGTGGTTTGTTATTTACCTTTGAGTCTTTTTCCTCTTTTCCCCCCAAACACAGTTGCATTTGGCTGTACAAGAAGAAGGCAGACCCTCATGGGTCTTACATTCGGCAGGGATGCTGTAGCATTCCTGGTGAAGCCAAGAAGCCCAAGATTCTTGAATATTTATTAATGTTTCACACAAGCAAGTTACGATGATGTGTAAGACCTCTTGATATATTTAATGTGTAACCACAATTATTTATCATCTGATTTGCGAAGGCAGACAGTAATGGCTAGCCTGGCACATGACTATCAATAAACTTGTGCATCAGCAACAACTAAATGCCATAAGCAAGGTAGCTTAAAACAAAGGGAAGTTTATTCTCGGTTCTGGAGGCCAGAAATCTGAAGGCAAGTGTTGACAGCACCTTGTTCTCTCTCTGAAATAAGGGAGGTCCGTATATCGTTTTTCTCAGCTTTTGGGAACTGCCAGCAATTCTTAGAGTTGCTTAGCTTGTAGTCAATCATTCATTATCTATTTACTTGTGTTTTTGGATTCAAATGCCTTTTAAAGATACCAATCACCATTTTGAAATAACAGTGAAAGCAAATAATAATTTATAAGTGTATGTATACATATAGGTAGATATGAGTTGAACCGGTGGTCTGTGGGAGTATACCTGTGTGGCAGGGACTATTTTGATATACTTATTTGTACTGTAAATATGTCAATATGTCCACGTATGTGATAGAGCATACAGGGTACAAAGTTATGAAAACTTATTCATGTCCAAAAACACCTTCAAGTTCTGAGGCACTGGACTGGAAGGGTAAAGACCATAGTTTGGAGACTGTCTAGGTCAATTGGTGTAACAGTCTTTAAACCGAATGTTTTGCATTTTATTTGGATGAGTAGCAGTTACAGGGAGTCTTATAAGCTTGCGTGGTGACCAGTTAAGTTCCAACTGTTAGTCTCTTTCCATTTGGAAAAGAGTTGAAATCAAAGACCCAAACAATTAGGTTAAAGAACTATTGGACCACATGAACTCCTACCTCCTGAGGGGTACCAACTCCCACAATCAAACGGGTCCAGTTGTGTAATTGAGGGGTAAAATTAAAGAGACAACAGACAAAATAAAGTATACAATTGCTCACCTTCAGGACGGCCATGATCTCAACAGCCAGGTCCACACACAGAGAGAAAATGTATCATATTTCTAATCATGCTGTATATACATTTTGAGGACATTCAAGCCCCCTAGTGACAGGTAACCATATGCGTAACAGGAAGGGGCTGTACAATAGGTTTATGCGTGACAGGAAGGGGACGAGCTAGGAATACACACACAATAGGAAGGGGGAAACACTGGGGATACACCTGTGACAAGATACCCGCTAAGCAGCTGACCTCCAAGTGTACAGTCATTTACCATGTGTCATAATAAGGTTGTGACAACCTGGGGAAAACCTTTCTGTATCCCACAACCTCTCTAACCTTAAGACGAGGAGAACTGGAAGGTTCCTGGCTACCACTCTAGTAAAAATCGAAGATCCTGAACAGAGTAGGAGAGAAAAGACCAGCTTCACTGGTCTGATAAAGACAGGTAGAGAATCCCCTCTCCCCCTAAGACTATAACCCTTAAACATCCGTCAAACCTGAAAATGAACCTATTCCCAGAGATCATTTTTATGCCATACTGGACAGACCTGTAAAATAGTAACACTTGTGAGGACTCATGAGAACAAAGTATACTGACAATCATATGAGAAGAAATGTTCCTAAAAGCCAAGTTCAGAAGGCAGGAAGAGGGTGAAATGGGAACCCAAAAAGGATGTTTAAGGGATTACAACTAATGTCACAAAAGAAACAAATTAAGAATTGTTGAATGCGAAACTAATTCTGTAAACAGGTACAATGATGAAGTGTTCTTTAATTAAATAAAAACTTAGTATTAGATTGTTGTTGCTGTGCATGTTGGGTGCTGTTTAAGATTTTCAACTCAGCAACCCCATAAGTGTTTGTTGGGGCTGTAGTTTTGGTCATCTCTACTATATTTTAAATTATGAAATGATGAAATGTTAAGTAAGTGAGTAAAGCTTTTCCAAAAAGTCATGTGGAAATAGAACTAAAAGATAATCAAGAAGGACTTCTGCCAAGATTAAATAGACACCGAGAGATTGAGACAGAGTCACAGAACAGAGGCAGGGTTCAGACAAAAATGAGTGAAAGAGAAAGATTTTATTGAGGGAAAAGAACTCCCAGATGGATTCCGCAACCCAACAAGAATAGGTTAAGGAAGTCGCGCATGGTGCTAGGGTGGCAGGATATATACATATTATATGAGCTTAAAGGCATATGGGCCGGTAAGGGGAAGGGAGGTTCTTTGTACTGCGGCTGCAAGTTTCGGAGCAGGAGATGACCTGTCCATAAATCATCTTGTTCTCAGCAAACTTGCTTCCTGGCACGCTGGGGGGGAGTCTGTGTTCTGCCCGGGGGTAAGCTTTGTGACATGCTGGAGGCAGCTGCTTTGAAGTTCAGCAGGTCATTTGTCTTCTTGAGAGGCTGGTGCAAGGGGCTGCCTGGTCCGGACCTGGCCCAAACAGACACACTACCAAGATCCTGTACAAGAAATATGTGAAAGACCAAATAAAACACGAATGAAAATCCAGGGACCCTCAGTTTTAGAGGAGAGGATAGAGAGATTATTTGAATGCTGACTACAAGAAGCTGAATAAAATCTAAATATGAAGACACGAGACTAGTAAATTCTCAACTGACATTACAACACATCCATTATGAAATTTGTGTTTAATGTGAAATCATCACTATAATCAACATTGGAAGATTTTCTTCTTGTACCCATTGCTGTTGAACATTATGAAGTTTTGTGAACAGGGTTTGATCAGAACAATGAGCTGACAACTGCCCCATATCAATAGCTGGCAGCCCAGGTGCCCAGCCCTCCCCCTCCCCCCACCCATTTACCATAGGAGTTCTACCTACAGGTGGGGGCCACTTTTTGACTATTGATAGTGGCCAACATCTTCTAAATCTGTTCCCAACTGCACTCCGCAGTGAACAGAGAATTATAGTCATTCCCGTTCTGTGTCACACCCATAAGGAGACAGGTGCTTAGCACCTAACAACATATAATCACCAATTAAGTACAAATAGTACCATTACAGTACACTGAAAAATTCAATTTCATTTCACCCAAAGAAACAATTCACCAAAATAAAGATCTAGAAACCCTTTCTAAGGAAGAAATGTCATGGGAACTTCCTAATAGTTAATAATTGGGCATTTTACATAGAGAATATTGCAAGGCAAACAAAACTTTGGGAAAATTCAGGGACGACTACAATAACAAAATTAATGAAACATTAGAAATTATCCCAACACAGCAAATTAAAATCCAAAAGATTACAGAAGTAGGTAGCATTGAAGGTAAGTCAATGAAATGTAATCAAGAAGAAACATTCATCAAGAGAAGACAAAGCTCATTAAGCTGATCATTTTTAGGTGCTATTTAGTTGGTTCCTCATAGCAACCCAGTGTACAAAAGAGCAAAATACTACCGTCCTGTGCCTCTTCACAATTAGGTTTGAACTTGTAACCATTTTATCAGTCCATTGTGAGAATCTTTTTTACTACCCTATTTTAACAAGTCTGATGTCCAACATCTTGAGACAATATGTTCAAAGTATGTGAAATGAAATCTTGTCATCTTTACCATTAAGGATCATTCTAGCTGTATTTGTTCTAGAATACTTGTTCTGCCTGTCCCTGGTCTTCTCACTGTTCTTCATCAATACCATGATTCAAATGTATCCATTCTTCTCTGGTCTTAATGCCCAAATGCCACACTCTCTTGGGTCAGATAGGTCTCAGTCTCAAAGTGACTCTCTTGCTCTTCAACACTAAAATGTCTTGTGCAGCAGATTTTCCCAGTGCAATACTGTTTGTTTTCTTGACTGCTCCTTCCATGGGCATTGCTTGTCAATCCAAGCAGAATGACATTTTAGATACTATTAGTCTTTACCATAATGTTGACTACTGATTATAAGGGTTTTGGTTTCCTTTGCATTGAGTTGTATTCCATACTGAAGATTGCAACCCTTGATCTTCATCAGCAAGTGTTTCAGGTCCTCACCTGTAGCAGTTGAGGTGTCATCTGTATATTGTAAGTTGTTAATAAACACTCTCTCCAATCCTGGGCCTGTCTTCATATGATCTTAGATTATTATTTCACCATATATTTTGATTAAATATGGCGAAAGAAAGCAGCTCTGACATGAATATTAGCTGCTTTTAAACAGCCCCATATTGTTCTATTCCAATGAATGCCTCAAATACCACTTGGTTTGTACAGGGATGATCAAGGGTTGAGGAATTCCCATTTTTCCAAATGTGATCAATAGTTATGATCTATGTACCCTGTTACCTTTACAACGCAAGTAGCAACAGTTGTTATCTTTGTTCAGCCAAGATCCATCTCATATAATCAATGATAAATCCTTTGTTCCACATCCTCTCCTGAATCTGACTTGAATTTCTGGCAGCACTCTGTTGATTGTAACCATTGATGAATTTTTTTCAGCAAAAGTTTATTTAACAGATATTAATATAAGAAGTTTGATAACTTCTGCAGTCTGTTGTGTCACCTTTCTTTGACGTAGGCACAGATTTTCAGTTGGCCTTGTAACCTTGTGCCAAATTTCTTAGGCATAGACGAGCCTGTATATTACTTCGCTGAAGAAACATTTCCATTGACCAATTGCAGGAACTTTATTTTTTGCGAATGCCTTTGATAGGGCTTGGACTTCTTCCTTCAATACCATTGGTTTTTGATCAGAAGTTACCTCTTAAAATAGCTGAATGTACTTTTCAGTACAGTGAGTGTTCTTCCCATCATCTTTGGGTACTTCCTGCTTTGTTCAATATTTTGCCCATAGGAATCCTTAATGTTTAACTCAAGGCTTGGATTTTTTTTTTCAGTCCTTCAGCATGAGATATGTTGAGTGTGTTCTTCCTTTTTGGTTTTCTAACTTCAAGTCTGCATATTTGATACTTTGTCTCATTAATCTGCCCTTTGTGATTTTCTGTGAACTTCATTTCTTAAATTTATTACAGTTGATCTATGATCAACTGCAAGTTTTAGGGTCTCTTCTGATATCTGCTTTATTTTCTTTTTATTGGCATATTGCTTTCTTATTATATAACCTTGTCATTTATTTCATCCCACAGCATATCAGTTGTCATCAGTGTTGTTAATATTTAATGCTGTTCTTGATGTGTCTATAAAATTGAGGTGGGATATATGCAAGGTCATATTGGGGCTTTTGTGGGCATGTTTTAATTTTCAACATCAACCTGAACTTTTATGTGAGCAATTGATGTTCTGTTTCACAGTCAGCCTTTTGGCTGCTATTACTGAGCTTCTCTGTCATCTCTTCCCATGGAGGTAGTCAGTATGAGACCTATCTATACATTCTGTATGCTGTCTATCCAAGTACACATTATGTTGTTGAAAAACGTATTGCATTTAAGTCCATCTCAGCAAATTCTATCATGCAATCAGCAACTTTTGTTTCTCTGAAGCCATAGTTTCAAACTATTGTCCCTCTTTGTTCCAGCTCTCATTCCAATTATCAATAATGCATCTTGATTATATTTGTGATCAGTTCAGACTGAAGTTGGTAGAATTCAATTTCTTTATTCTTAAATTAGAATAATAGTCATACTAATTGGGCTTCCTTGTAGGTATATAGATATTTTCATATTACAGAAAGCATTGTACTTTAAGTTTTGAAATTCTCTTTAGCCCACATTCACACAATTCAATAGTTCAGTCATATCAAGAAGAATTGTACAATCATTACCACAATTTCAGAATATTTTCTCTATACCCCCCCACTGCCATGGTTAAATCATCTTTAAATTGAGTTGTGTAATCACCTTGAGTCCTAGTACTCACTCCCCCTCCCACCTTCATTGTTTACTCCCGAAATAGCCTCACCCTCCCCAATCCCTGCTCACCCACCCCTATATCTCCTAGAAACCCTTTCATCAGTTAACTATATTTATCCACTCCTGTGCTTCAACTGGTAAATCCAACAGAAATAATAACAAAAAATAAAATGATATGGATAAGACAATAATATATAAAGACAAATAAAAAGCACCACCATCATTTTTTTTTCCTAACACACCACCATCAATATTTTAAAGGCCAGGGAAGAAGTTTTTATCATGGAGTAAGCAAGAGATCCTTACACCTAGAACAAATTCAGGATGGATCTAGAAGGTCAACTGATCAAATCCCAAGTTTGATCCAGCATAATCAGGATGACAATGATTTTTGTTTGGTAGTAAGTATTTCAGACCTTTGCCTGTAACTAGAGATCTGCCAGTGGCTTAATTTGTCTTGATATTCTGCAGATGGATTTTGGGCTCCCACTGTCCTCTATAGCCTTCCACAAATTGGGTGTTCATAATTTTAGGTCTGATATTACTTCTTTCATCATATTTGAGTTTATTGTCATCTTTGACTCATACGAGCTGGTTTTCTTCCATGTTGGCTTAGTGGACTCCTTACTTAGATGGCTTTTTATTTGAATACACACCTTAAAACCACAAACACGATTCCACTTGAGAGCCAGGCACCATCTGCTTTCTCACCACAATGCATAGGACACTCTTCAGTGATCTTTTCATGTGAGTGAGTATTGAGCAGGGCCATGTTTTCAGAACTGACTATTCTTGGGCTGGAGCTAGAGTTCATTTGGGGCCCATAATCTAGCTGCTTCTCCCGGGGATATTCATGACTCAGGTTTACTGTGGTGGTTGTGTGTTAGTCCAGGTAGAGAGATCCAGGGAGACACTCGTGTATAAAAAATAACTTTATATAAAAGAGCAACTGTATATTGAGAAAACATCCCTGCCCAGTCCAGATCAAGTCCATAAGTCTGATATTAGTCCATATGTCCAATACCAGTCTATAAATTCCTCTTCAGACTCAAGCAACACATGCAATGATGTTGAATGAGGAAAAACACAGGCCAGTGGGTGAAAAATCCGGATCCAGTGGTGGTGGAAGCATCTGAGCGATGTCATGGGTCTCCATATGACTCCTCCATCTCCAGGGCCCTGGCTCCATCAGTGTAGCTCCCAGTGGCTTGTCAACAGGAATGTCTCACAGGGAGACAAACAGAGTGAATCAGATACAGAAAACCTTAAGTGTAGAAACAACATTGTCAGAGATGGTGCCAGAAGATGAGCCTTCAGTCCAGAAGACACTCAGTATGACTCCAGGAGAACTGCCTTCACAAAGTAGAGTCTATTGTGATGTGGGTGGAATACACCCTACATGAGTAAAGCCTTCAGGACCTTCATTTACTGATGGGACATGACTCAAAAGGAGAAGAGATAGCTGAAAACACCAATTACCATATATGCTTGAGTGTAAGCCACGTTTTTTGTTTTTTGTTTTTTAATTTTAACAATTTATTAGGGGCTCATACAATTCTTATCACAGTTCATACATATACATAAATCAATTGTATAAAGCACATCTGTACAGTCTTTGCCCTAATCATTTTTTCTCCTCTTTTCTTTTTTTACATTTTATTAGGGACTCATACAACTCTTATCACCATCCATACATATACATACATCAATTGTATAAAGCACATCCATACATTCCCTGCCCGAATCATTCTCAAGGCATTTGCTCTCCACTTAAGCCCCTTGCATCAGGTCTTCTTTTTTTTCCCTCTCCCTCCCCTTTCTCCCCTCCCTCATGTGCCCTTGGTAATTTATACCTCGTTATTTTGTCATATCTTGCCCTATCCGGAGTCTCCCTTCCCCCCTTCTCTGCTGTCCCTCTCCCAGGGAAGAGGTCACATGTGGATCCTTGTAATCAGTTCCCCCTTTCCAACCCACTCACCCTCCACTCTCCCAGCATCGTCCCTCACACCCTTGGTCCTGAAGGTATCATCCACCCTGGATTCCCTGTACCTCCAGCCCTCATATGTACCAGTGTACAGCCTCTGTCCTATCCAGGCCTGCAAGTTAGAATTTGGATCATGGTATTTGGGCGGGGGGGAAGCATCCAGGATCTGGGGGAAAGCTGTGTTCTTCATCGGTACTACCTCGCACCCTAATTAACCCATCTCCTCTCCTAAACGCCTCTATGAGGGGATCTCCATTGGCCGACACTTGGGCCTTGGGTCTCCACTCTGCACTTCCCCCTTCATTTAATATGGTATATATATACATATACATATACACATATATACACATACATACACACACTTATATCGTTGTTTGTTTTTTTTTGCATGATGCCTTATACCTGGTCCCTTGGCACCTCGTGATCGCACTGGCCGGTGTGCTTCTTCCATGTGGGTAAGCCACGTTTTTCAGCACATTTTAATGTAATTTTTGTGGTAAAATTAGGTGCTTCGGCAGATATTCAGGTCATATACTTGAGTATATACAGTAATGGAACTTAGAATGTAGGGATTTAGGAAAATTGAGAGTTGTAAAAAATGAAATGGAAGACAGAAATAGATATTCGTGGTGTTAGTGAACCAAAATGGACTCGCATTGGCCATTCTGAATCTAAATGTAGCTTGCTGAGAATGATAGATTCAAGAGGAATAGTGTTTCATGCATTGTCAAAAAGGACATTTCAAGATCTAGAGTATAATGCTGTCTGTGATGCAAAATCTATCCTCATATAAGGAAATCCAAACAATTGTGATTATTCAAATTTACATACCAACCATTCCAGCTAGTGATACAGAAATTGAAAATTTCTACCTATGTACCTATGTCTCCATTCTGTAATTTATCAAACATGGGAATACTGCATAGTTTAAAATCATGATAGGTGTTAGTCAGGTTTATATTGTCTTACCATACTTACTCAATCTGTATGACTAGCTCGATTATATGAAGAATGTGACACCAGAATTGGAGGAAGGCATATTAACAAACTGCAATATGCGGATGACACAACCTTGCTTGCTGAAAATGAAGAGAAATGGAAGCACTTGCTGATGAAGGTCAAGGATTGGAGCCTTCAGTATGGGTTACTACTCTATAAGGTAAACCAAAATACAACTGGACCGGTAGGTAACAGCATGATAAATGGAGAAAAGGTTGAAGTTGTCAAGGATTTTGTCTTGATTGGATCCACAATCAATGCTCATGGATGCAGCAGTCAAAGAGATCAGAAGACATGTATTTGGGTAACTGAATATTTTGAGTACCAAGTTGCGCCTGACCATGCCGTGGCATTTTTTTTTCTTTTTTTACATTTTATTAGGGACTCATACAACTCTTATCACCATCCATACATATACATACATCAATTGTATAAAGCACATCCATACATTCCCTGCCCCAATCATTCTCAAGGCATTTGCTCTCCACTTAAGCCCCTTGCATCAGGTCCTCTTTTTTTTCCCCACTCCCTCCCCTTTCTCCCCTCCCTCATGTGCCCTTGGTAATTTATACATCGTTATGTTGTCATATCTTGCCCTATCAGGAGTCTCCCTTCCCCCCTTCTCTGCTGTCCCTCTCCCAGGGAAGAGGTCACATGTGGATCCTTGTAATCAGTTCCCCCTTTCCAACCCACTCACCCTCCACTCTCCCAGCATCGTCCCTCACACCCTTGGTCCTGAAGGTATCATCCACCCTGGATTCCCTGTGCCTCCAGCCCTCATATGTACCAGTGTACAGCCTCTGTCCTATCCAGGCCTGCAAGGTAGAATTCGGATCATGGTAGTTGGGGTGAGGAAGCATCTAGGATCTGGGGGAAAGCTGTGTTCTTCATCGGTACTACCTCACACCCTAATTAACCCATTTCCTCGCCTAAACGCCTCTATGAGGGGATCTCCATTGGCCGACACTTGGGCCTTGGGTCTCCACTCTGCACTTTCCCCTTCATTTAATATGGTATATATATATATACATATATACACATACATATACACGTATATACACATACATACACACACTTACATCTTTTTTTTGCTTTTTTTAAAAAATTTTTTTTATTTCAACAATTTATTGGGGCTGATACAATTCTTTTCACAGTTCATACATATACATACATCAATTGTATAAAGCACATCTGTACAGTCTTTGCCCTAATCATTTTTTTCTCTTTTCTTCTTTTACATTTTATTAGGGACTCAAGCAACTCTTACCACAATCCATACATATACAAACATCAATTGTATAAAGCACATCCATACATTCCCAGCCCCAATCATTCTCAAGGCATTTGCTCTCCACTTAAGCCCCTTGCATCAGGTCCTCTTTTTTCCACCCCCCTCCCTCCCCATTCCCCCCCTACCTTGTATGCCCTTGGTTATTTATACCTCGTTATTTTGTCATAGCTTGCCCTATCCGGAGTCTCCCTTCCCCCGTTCTCTGCTGTCCCTCTCCCAGGGAAGAGGTCACATGTGGATCCTTGTAATCAGTTCCCCCTTTCCAACCCACTCACCCTCCACTCTCCCAGCATCGTCCCTCACACCCTTGGTCCTGAAGGTATCATCCACCCTGGATTCCCTGTACCTCCAACCCTCATATGTACCCGTGTACAGCCTCTGTCCTATCCAGCCCTGCAAGGTAGAATTCGGATCATGGTACTTGGGGTGAGGAAGCATCCAGGATCTGGGGGAAAGCTGTGTTCTTCATCGATACTACCTCACACCCTAATTAACCCATCTCCTCTCCTAAAACCCTCTATGAGGGGATCTCCATTGGTCGACACTTGGGCCTTGGGTCTCCACTCTGCACTTCCCCCTTCATTTATTATGATATATATATCCATATATACACACATATATACATATACACATATATACACATACATACACACACTTATATCTTTTTTTTTTTTTGCATGATGCCTTATACCTGGTCCCTTGGGCACCTCGGGATCACACTGGCCGATGTGCTTCTTCCATGTGGGCTTATTTGCTTCTGAGCTAGATGGCCGCTTGTTCACCTTCAAGCCTTTAAGACCCCAGACACTATCTCTTTTGATAGCCGGGCACCATCAGCTTTCTTCACCACATTTGCTTATGCACCCATTTGTCTTCAGCGATCCTATCATGGAGGTGTGCAATCAATGATATGATTTTTTGTTCTTTGATGCCTGGTAACTGATCCCTTTGGGACCACTCGATCACACAGGCTGGTGTGTTCTTCCATGTGGACTTTGTTGCTTCTGAGCTAGATGGCTGCTTGTTTATCTTCAAGCCTTTAAGACCCCAGTCACTATCTCTTTTGATAGCCGGGCACCATCAGCTTTCTTCACCACATTTACTTGTTCACCCACTTTGGCTCCAGCCGTTGTGTCGGGAGAGTGAGCATCATAAAGTTCCAATTTAATAAAAGAAGGTATTCATGCATTGAGGGAGTGTTTGAGTAGAGGCCCAAGGTCCTTCCGCCACCTTAATACTTGACTTATAAATATAGACACATAGATCTATTTCCACATCCTCCTATATATATTTGCATGTACATGTATTTATCTAGACCTCCATGAATGCCCTTTGACTCCTAGCTCTTTCCTCCATCTCCCTTGACTTTCCTCCTGCCCTACTACCATGCTTCGTCGCCACCTGGGCTAGAGTATACCTCTTCTCTAAGCAACCTTACCCTTGATCATTTCCCACCAGGCCTGCCACTCCCCCTTCTCTACCATTTGGGGTCCCATGTTTTTCCCTTGTCCCTGGGTTTGTTAACACCACTTCCTTATACCCCTCTACCCCCCCACCCCAAGTCCCCCCAGAACTGTCGGTCCCGTTGTTTTTCCTCCAGATAGTTCATCCAGCCTGTCCTATTCAGACAGACCTGTGGAGACACTAACATGCACGAAAACAAGACAGAGGAAAACAAAGCAACAGTATACAACCAGGCAACAAAACAACAAAAACAAACCACTGACAAAGAACAGAACAAAACATTTCACAAGAGAAAAGCTTGTAGTTAGTTCAGGGATCGTTTGCTGGCCCTTAGGAGCGTTTTCCAGTCCAGTCTTTTGGGGGCCATGGTATTTTTAATCATCTCATTCACATGTAAAAATTGGACATTGATTAAGGAAGATCAATGTAGAATCGATGTATTTGAATTATGGTGCTTGTGAAAAATATTGGAAGTAATTGGACTGCCAAAAAACAACAACAAATCTGTCTTGGAAGAAGTACAGCCGGAATGCTCCTTAGATACAAGGATGGCAAGATGTTGGACATTGGACAGGTTTTCAGGAGAGACCAGTCCCTGAAAGAATGCTTGTTACAGAAAAGGCACAGCAAAAAAGATGGATTGACATGACTGAAATCATAGGCTCAAAGAGAAAACGTGTGTAAGGATGACACAAGAAACAAGCACTGTTTCCTTATGTTGTCGATAGGGTCACCGAGTCTGAACTGACTGGGTGGCACCTAACAAAACAAGATTGAATATATGCCATCAGTTATATCTATTTTTTATGTTCAAATAAATCTTTATTTTTTTAAATCATTTTATTGGGAGCTCATACAACTCTTATCACAATCCATAGCACATCAATTGTGTCAAGCACATTTGTACATTCGTTGCCCACATCATTCTCAAAACATTTGCTCTCCACTTAAGCCCTTGGCATCAACTCCTCATTCCCCCCCCCCACCCGTCGCTGCCCTCTCTCTCATTAACCCTTTGTAATGTATTATTTTGTAATATCTTGCACTGTCCAACATCGCCCTCCACCAACTTTTCTGTTGTCCATTCCCCAGGGAGGAGGTTATATGTACATCCTTGTAATCGGTTTCCCCTCCCCCCCCTCCTTCCACCCTCCTGGTATCCCCACTCTCACCACTGGTCCTGAAGGGATCATCTGTCCTGGATTCCCTGTTTTTCCAGTTCCTATCTGTACCAGTGTACATCCTCTCATCTAGCCAGATTTGTAAATTAGAATTGGGATCATGATAGTGGTGGGGAAGGAAGCATTAAAGAACTAGAAGAAAGTTGTAAGTTTCATTGTTGCTACAATGCATCCTGATTGGCTGTCTCGCCCCCTTTGACACCTCATAATCCCACAGGCTGGTGTGCTTCTTCCATGTGGGCTTTGTTGCTCCTCAGCTAGATGGTCGCTTGTTTACCTTGAGTCTTTAAGACCTTAGACACTATATCTTTTGCCACCATCAGTTTTCTTCACCACATTTGCTTATGCACTCATTTGTCTTCATCGATTGTGTTGGGAAGGTGAGCATCATGGAATGCCAGTTTAATAGAACACAGTGTTGCATTGAGGCAGTACTTGAATGGAGGCCCAATGTCTATCTACTACCTTAATACTAAACTTTGAGGGCCCGCCAGTCCCTTCAAACCTTGTGGATCTGTGCCTACTTATCTTTATGATGCGCCTCCTGCGACCCAGCAGTGTTGAATTTCCCTCTTAGTAGCTCTCCTGGGTTGATTTCTGTGGATTCCCTCTGGTATGTGTTACTCAGTCACCATCTTCCCTCCAAGATAGTTTTTTTAAAAAACATTTTATTAGGGGCTCATACATCCAAGATAGTTTTTATTGATTGTGTTATTAAACTTTTTTTGGTCTTCATTGCCTTTTTTCTTGACATTTTTTTTTCTTTGAGAGTGGTGTATTGAAGTCTTCTGTTCTTACTGTCGATGTGTCTTGGTCCTTTTTCAATTCTATGAGGATCTGATGTATTTCAAAGGTGTTTCATTGAGTGCATAGATGACTATTATAGTTATGGTTTTCTGAGCTATTTTTCCCTTTATCATTATGTAGTATTCAATCTTTTCTCGTTATGTTGTTTACCTTGAAGTTTATCTTCTTGGAGATTAATATTGTTACCCCTGCTGAGTTTTGTTGCTGTTTGTTGGGTATGCTTTTGTTCCACCTCTGATTTTTAATGTCTTCAAGTCTCTGTTTGTGAGGTGTTTTTCTTGTAGGCAGCATATTGATGGGGCTTGCTTTCTTATCCATTCAGCTTCTCTCTGTCTCTGTACTGGTGTATTTAGTACATTAACATTCAGTGAAATTATTGACATGTATGTGTATTTGTTTCCACCATTTTGGTTTATATATGCGTGTGTTGTGTGTTTGGATGTGTATTGTGTTCAGTTTCTTTGTTCTTCCTGTGTCGTTCCCTTGCTCTGGGTGTTGTTCTGTGTGTGCTGGTTTTTGTGAGGAATTGTCTTGAATGTTGGTTTCAGGTTTGTGTGTTGTTGCTGTTGGTTTTTTTGGCCACAGTACTTCATTGAGTATTTTTTGTAATGGTGGTCTTGCTTTTGGCTTTTCTTGTCTTGAAATAATTGTATTATACCACCATATTTAGTTGCTGAACCTTTGTGTGTAATTGATCTTTTTCTCTAGGTGCTTTTAGATTGTTTGTTGTTTCCGTTCTGATGTTCGACATCTTGACTACAATATGCCGTGGAGTTTGCCTTTTAGAATATCTCCTGACTGGGGTTCTTTTGGCTTCCTAAACAATCGTCTTTTTCTATTTTAGACATTGAGCAAAGTTCTTTGGCTGGCGCTCTTGGACTATTCTCTGTGTGGATGTAACTTTGTTTGTTTCTTCCTCTTCTGGAATTCCTACAAGATGCAGGTTGTTCCTCTTAATGGTGTCCCACATTATTATCAAGCTTTTCTCAGTCTCTTTTGCATTTTTTGGTTATTTGTCCTTCCTTTAGATTGGAATCTATAGATTTGTCTTTCAGTTCAAAATTTGGGTTTCTATCTCTTCAATTCTGTATCTCTATTTTTTTTACAGCCTCCCGCTTTTCCTTTATAGCAGGGGTGTCAAACTGGCCCTGTCGGCCGCATGTAGCCCCTGAGGAGCTTTTTTTGTGGCCTGCGATGCTCTGAAATAAAATGAAAATAGAAAAAATTGTTATGAAGAAAATAGCACTTAGGGGAGATCGAGGCAATACCGTACACACAATTCCCTTGTTAACCCTTTATCTGAAGATGAGTATACATGTGGCCCAGTGCTTTCTGGGGGGCCTGTGTATGTGTATAAATGCACTGACCTAGTTCCAGTGATGATTGGAAGCGATCTGTCTGCCACTCTCAGTGTCACATAATGTAAAGAGATCCCAATAGTGAAAAGGTGAAAAATAGCACTCTGGGTTGTGCTGTTATGATCATACCTAGCAGCAGTGCTAGTGAACATTTTTAGAGGGAAGCCATTACAATTGTGCATTACGTTTGTCAGCTGCCCAAATCTTGGTGTTTTTTTATTAGTTACCTTGTTATATTTTCCGGTCACAACATAAGACGTAGTGAAAACTAGTAGAAGGAAAGCACTGTCAAGTTAAGGGTAAAACAATAATTTTAGTTTTATAAATACATTAAATAAAATAAATATTTAAATAAAAGATATTATAGTATTTTAATTATCCTATCCATATTCCTGAATCCTCACTTCAAAATAGAAATTGAACAAAATTTGTAAATGTGATGTGGCCCATGTGAATCTTGCCTGTTGCACCAAATGGCCCGCTTTTTAATTGAGTTTGACACCCCTGCTTTGTAATTCTGCTATTATAGTGTTTGATTTTTGTGTTTCTGTTTGTTTCTCTAATGAGGTTATAGCTTTTCTATTGTTTTATTTTTCCTTTCAGACTTCTTTCAGCTGTTGCATGAGCACAAACATCATTCTTTACATTCTTTTTCTGGGAAATCCATAACTTGTACAGTTTCAGGTATTACATTTAAGTCTGATTGCTATTTGGTTATTTGTTTATGTTTCTCTTGTTTTGTGTGTGTGTGTGTGTGTGTGTGTGTGTGTGTGTGTGTGTGACTAATATCTTCTGTTGTTTCCTTGTCATCTTGCAGTCTATTGGGAGTGTTATGTAGGCGATGTTATTTGGAACTGGTTAACTCTATTAGGTGGTGCAATAGAGGGCTAATGGATAGTTTGTATTAAGTGTCTGAGGGAGGTTGCTAATTTATGTGTTAAGGGAGTCATATGAAATTTGGGGAGGAAATGTTATGAGTGTTGGGAGAGTGAAGGAAGCAGTAGGTTAAAAAAGAGGGTGGAGGATCAGGTAGTGTTATATAGTAGGTTAAAGGAAGGGGTATTTGGCCCTGAAATGCCTCATTTGCAACGATGGATCAATGGGTACTAGTATTTGAGAGCAAAAACAATTTTAAATATTGTGATAGTAGTATTAGTCTTTGGTTTTATGAGTCTGAAAATGTAAGAAAAATTTTGATGATCAGTACAGTGAAACTAAAAGACAGGTTAATGATGTTATGAAGTAAAACTTTGGATATTTAGACTAAAGAAAGGAAAATGAAAGAAAAGGGGTAAGAGATGACAGTTTTAATAATAGTAATAGGAAAAATCATACTAGCATAAGATGCAGGAGAGCTGTTAATGTATGTTTGTCCGGGACACTAAGCTTCACACAGAGCTTAGTCTCTGTTGTGGGTGCGAACTAGTAGGTAGATGGGGTGTTAGGGGTCTAGGAAATAAACCAATGAGATCGGAAGGAAAAAACGTAAAGTAATATATCATACAAATATATACAAATGATATATATAAACTCCCTTATATAAATTCCCTGCCTGGGCTTGTAAAACCTGTTCTGCCTGCCAAACCTGCTCCAGCTTCTTGTTTTGTGATGCAAATACTTAGTCAATGAGTCAGGTGTATGCAATCCAGGTATGTGTAACAAGTAATATGAAAATAAATCCTCAGAGTGGCCCAATTATTTAAGGTACCAGGCCTTTGGGGTGTCTTCTGATCAGGGGTTGTGCTGAGTGGTACCTCAGGAGGGGGCTGGAGCTCTTGGTGTTAATCACTTAACACCTGCTTTCAGCTGCCCTGTTCTCAGCCCTGTGAGGCTCAGTAAGCTGTGAAGTACCCACTACTAGGAGTGAGTCCTAGATGGGGGATCTCCACTGGCAGTCTTCTGGTCTTGGCAGGAATCCAAAGAAATTTATATTTTTATTTTCCCTGGTCCCAGTCTGGTCACTTCGAATTATGATCCTTTTGCTCTATCACACCCCACTGGCACGTACCCCCCACCCCCTCAGCTAGCTTCCCAATTCAAAGACCCGGGAATCTCCCCTCAGGCGGCCGAGGGGAGATGCCCTAAGCGGTTCTAATTGGCTGGTGTTTCTGCTCTCTCGTTGTAGTCTATTTGTGTCTACATATCTTTATGGTGACAATCCTGTGGTCTGGAAGTGCTATCCCTTTCAGTAACTCTTTTGCGCTGTTCTCTGCAGTGTGTGCTGCTTGGTCATCCTCCTCCTCCCAGCTGCCCCTCAATCCCCTCTCAGGTGCTGCTTATCTCCTCTTGCTGCTCTCATTGTCTTTCTTATTTGAAAGTTCATATCCCCTAGGAGGAGTCATCAGGCTGTAACCTGTTTGATAGGTGGGACTAGTGCTACAGTTTCCCACAGGGTCACGTTGACATAACATCTAACTGCCACAACAGCTAAAGGCAAACTGCTTGTGCTGCTCCTTTAAAACTGGAATTTAGAAAAACACATTTGCCCAATTAGTAACTGCTATCAGATACTAGAAGAGATATTAATCTACTCAAGCAATAAAACCATTTCTGGGACAGCAGCTGCAATTGGAGTCACCACCTGGATAAGTTTCCAGGCACCCCCTGCCATTCTCAAAGATCCATCTGTTTTTTGCACTGACCAAATTGACAGGGACAGAAGAGGCATTTTCTGGCTGCAATATGGGAATTAACAGAAGACCTTGTGAGAACAGGTTAGTAAGCAGGTCAACCTTGAAGCTAGGCCCTAATGAATGTCCTCACACAGCAGTGCTGCTGGAGATAAATCTGACAGCACACTGATCCAGAGACAAAAGCTGAGATTGCAATTTAAAGAGCCTCAAGGGTGGTCTAAATAACTAATTAGAAAGCTAATTGTACATCTGTGGAGTGGCAAACTCCTCCCCTTTAAAACTGTCTTTTAGAAACTAGGAGTCTTCCCCTAGACAATGAATGACCCTTCTTAATTTGTGAAAGGGGCCCCCACTACATTCCGGGAGCAAAGCATATTTTATCTATGCTTAAGGTATCCTTTTCACCATGCCAGAAGGACTCACATACTTTCTTTGGAAATGATTCTATCTATGCTTTAATAAAATTGTTGCCCTGCCTGTGTGATCACAAGGTGAAGATGGGATCAGAAAGTGTTAGGGAGCTAGAGGCAGAAACCTCTACCTCTACCTGCCAAGGCCTCCCTCCACCCTTACAGACTGTGGGAAGCTGCTCCAGGCTGGATGGCATGAATAAATTCAGGCAGTTGAGACGAAGCCAGTACTCTTGGGAGGACCTCAATCTAGGCCAGGTGAGCTTAATTGAGTCAATGGAGTCAACCAGTACTGTCAACCACGCCTCCCAGTGGAGGGCCCTGAAAAGTCAGAATTGCAAGGAGATGACAAGCAATTCTCCAGGTCTCCAGACCCCATATGCTAATTGCCATACATTCCTCACTACCCCTGTAAAAACCCTCGCCCCCAGCTGCTGAATGGGACTTCCCTGACCTGTCCGCCTAGGTCACAAAACCTCGGCAGGGAGCCGCAGGAGCCGCCCTACTGCCCCACCTAATAAAGCTATTTCTGTTTCTGCTTTCCTTGTCCTGTCAGTTATGTCTGTCTTCCTCCCTGTACCTCAGTTTCACCTTTACACTTCTATCCTTTATAAAAATTCACTTGGATCACAAACCAGGCTTCGGTGTGAATTCATTCTCATGGGAAGCCAATGACCCAGGTATTTCCACCTGAGGAATCTAACAGTATCAGACATCAGGAGACCCCAAACCATCATATGATGTGAATGAAGGGAGTCGGATGGAGACTCAAAGCCCATCTGTAGACAATTGGACATCCCTCACAGGAGGGACAAGTCAGCCAGAGTGCAGTACAGCACCAACGAGACACACATTTCTTTAGTGCTTCCCGCACCCCACGCCACCCACCTATCATGACCCCACTTCTACTTTACAAATCCCAGTTCTAGCTTACAAATCTAGCTAGACCAGATGGTACAGATAAGAGCTCTTGTCACACGGGATCCAGGACAGATAAACACATCAGGAACAGTAATGGGAGTAGCAATACTATCAGCGTAGGCCACTTAGGGAGAATGTAGGGGGAGAAGGGGGAGAAACAGAGAATTGATTACAATGATGATGTAGACATAACCCCCACACCCTGAGGGGGACAAACAACAGCAATGTGGGTGAAGGGAGACAGAAGATGGTGTAAGATAGGAAAACGATAATAATTTATCAAGGGTCTTGAGGGTGGGAGGGTGGGTGAGGGAGGGAAAAAAGGAGCTGATATCAAGGGCTCAAGTAGAAAGAAAATGTTTTGAAAATGATGATGGCAACATATGTACAAATATGCTTGACTCCACTGATGTATGGATTGTTATAAAAGAGATGTAAGAGCCCCTAATAAAGTGATTAAAAAACCCCACACTAAAAACTGGCTTAACCGCTGCTGGTGCTTGTGTGTGTGTAAGCACAGCTTATACCTGGACCCTTACAAACCACATAGGTCTAGAGTTTGCTAGTCCCCCCATAGACAACAGCTCAGTTTGGAAGTAATGGTCTCCAGCCCTATATTCTTCAATTCCTTGATGGTGCAATCTTTGCACCCTGATCTTTGCAATCCCTCCAGGAAAACATAATTGCGTTGGCTTTACCATTTTCCTAAGTAGAGGTAGCTTTACTAGCTTCCACTCCTGACCCTGCCATAGTAGTCCATGTTCTAGAGTTAGGTAGCCATATGGGGTACTGGCAGTCAGTGAGTCTGTCTATTCCATTTATGTGTTCTAGAACAGGGAAATTACTATAGGATAGGTTTGGGCTCATACTGGATCCCCTGTGAGATCAACCTGAGCTAAGACTCCATTATAACTTGACCTTTATATGCTCCTAGTCTGATTGTGGGACATTAAAATTTAGGGTCACTTAGATTAATGTCAGTTTGGAGCCAATGTCCAGTAACCATCCCCAACATCTGATTATTTCCTTTCTCCAATGAATTGTCACTTATAAAAGGCGCAGTTTCCACTGGGCAGGCCTGGGAGAAAGGCTAACTATGCATTTTTTTTATTAGTGTAGTGGGTGCCTTCCTCAAAAGGGACCTGGCTTCCCCGTAAATGAAGGGTTTGTGAACTGGCTCAATTTTGGGGAATTGATCGAGCATTTGCGACTCTATATCTGGCTATTTGAATTAGACTGCTATTCAACTGGCCTAGAATTTTTCAACTTGTACAGATCAATGATAGATTTGGTAGGTTTCTCATTTATTTCACTCCTAGGGACACTCTGCTTGGGTATCCAATGCCATACAAATCAGGCTATTCTGTTACTACTTTGACTCTGCTAACCATTTGGCAACCACACCCACCTTGTCTCTGTTAAATGCTACTGCTTACCGCCTACTACCATGGGACCCAATCAGCCATGTTATGTGCAAACATCTTAATTAGGATATTTTCCACTGTCAAAACTGGCTCAAAATAAAATATCAATCACAGCAGTCTTTAGAGATACTTATGATCCCTTCAGAAATTTGTTTCCCACTGAGAGAAAAGGTGTGTCCTCAGTGCATTCCATTTGTGAGTCTATGGGTCTGCCCTGAAACACGCCCATTCCCTTAATCCTCTAAAGTATACCAAGCTAGGTCTGGTACTTCAACTTAACTTGCTCTAAGCCACTGCAGAAGCTTTGCTTCAGTAAACCAAACAGATAAACTATTAGATTCTGTCCTAACGTCTGGTGCTGAAACACTGACTGAAGGATCAGTGCTTAGTTGGTCCACGTCAACACATTCAGACTGATGCAACCGTTCGCTCCTTGCATGATCATCTCACTCCCGCACACATTCCTCGGGTCTCTGCCTGTACATACTAGAAAATGCTAGCAGTCCTTTAAGAGGATAGCACAGCTCTTTCTGGATCAATATTTGGAGGTCACCTTTGGGATTACTGAGACAAGTTTAGAGGCAGTGTCGAAGCAGGCATGAGTGTCGAAGGTGTTTCCCAGCAAGTGTCAGCATTATCTTGCAAGGCATCTGCTGCAGGGAATGCTCCAGATACAACTCGAGGTTCCCTATCAGCAGGGAAAGTTGGGCTAAGCTCAAGTGCAGGTGGAGGGGACAATGGCTTTACTAAGGACGGATTAAACTCTTCAGATGTGAGTGGTAGTGTTGTTGGCTGAAGTAACTCAATGGCATGTCAAGGATCCATGTTTTGATATTTCTGAGAATAATCTTTCCGTGTGTCCCTATGATGGTTCGATTTTATATCAGTTTGATGCATCTGTGTGAAAGTATGGGTAGAGTTCAATCTCAATAAGGCCCTCTCCTTGGAGGAGGTGCCCAATTTAGAGAGATGCCATGGACAACTTTCCTTCCCTCTCCCTCCAGCCTTCTTACCTTGATTCTGCATCTCTAGGATTCATGGCCGAGCCGGCCTGCTGATCATAGGAGCTGCAGTGCCCTGCCCTCTTCCTGCTGACCTTACATCCAGATGCTCTTGCCCCTACTGGCCTGTGATTTTCCCGATTCCTGCTTTGCCTTTGCTTCATTGGCTGGAAGCTGGGTGAGTCTAAAGGGGACTTCGTCTAGCATCTGACCCATGGACTTGAGTTGAACTGGGCTGGGCTTCCTGATGTAAATTTATTTTTGCTATAAAGTTATTTGAGTGTAGTTTGATTTATTTCTCTAGAAAACTCAGCGTAGCACAGTCCTCTCCACCGTAACTTTCAGGTTCCCATTTAGTCCCAATCCATGCTCTCCTATTAACATCAGAAATCATTCTAAGTAGAGGGTTCAGTTAGTGTTGTAATTCAGCCACTCTTTTTTTTTTTTTTAGATTTAGTACTTTTTAAAAAAACATTTTCTTAGGGGTTCATACAACTCTTATCACAACCCATACATATACATACATCAATTGTATAAAGCACATCTATACATTATTTGCCCTAATCATTTTCAAAGCATTTGCTCTCCACTTAAGCCCTCTGCATCAGGTCCTCTTTTTTCCCCCCTCCATCCCCGCTCCTCCCTCCCTCATGAGCCCTTGATAATTTATAGATTGTTATTTTGTCATATCTTGCCCTATCCAGAGTCTACAACCCCCCCCCTTCTCTGCCGTCCATCTCCCAGGGAGGAGGTCACATGTGGATCCTTGTAATCAGTTCCCCCTTTCCAACCCACTCACCCTCCACTCTCCCAGCATCGGCCCTCACACCCCTGATCCTGAAGGTATCATCCACCCTGGATTCCCTGTGCCTCCAGCTCCCATATGCACCAGTGTACAACCTCTGCCCTATCCAGTCCTGCAAGGTAGAATTCGGATCATGGTAGGTGGCGGGAGGAAGCATCCAGGATCTGGGGGAAAGCTGTGTTCTTCATCGGTACTACATCGCACCCTGACTGACCCATCTCCTCTCCTAAACCCCTCTATGAGGGGATCTCCAGTGGCCGACAAATGGGCTTTGGGTCTCCACTCTGCACTTCCCCCTTCATTCACTATGGTGTGTGTGTGTGTGTGTGTGTGTGTGTGTGTGTGTGTGTGTGTGTGTATTGCATGATGCCTTATACCTGGTCCCTTTGGCACCTCGTGATTGCACAGGCTGGTGTGCTTCTTCTATGTGGCCTTTATTGCTTCTGAGCTAGATGGCCGCTTGTTCACCTTCAAGCCTTTAAGACCCCAGACACTATCTCTTTCGATAGTCGGGCACCATCAGCTTTCTTCGCCACATTTGCTTATGCACCTGTTTGTCTTCGGTGATTGTATCATGGAGGTGTGCAGCCAATGATTTGATTTTTTGTTCTTTGATATCTGTTCCCTTCAGGACCATGCAATCACACAGGCTGGTGTGTTCTTCCATGTGGGCTTTGTTGCTTCTGAGCTAGATGGCCGCTTGTATATCTTCAAGCCTTTAAGACCCCAGACACTATCTCTTTTGATAGCCGGGCACCATCAGCTTTCTTCACATTTACTTGTTCACCCGCTTTGGCTTCAGCAGTTGTGTCGGGAGGGTGAGCATCACAGAGTGCCAATTTAATAAAAGAAAGTATTCATACATTGAGGGAGTGCTACTATCTACTTTTTTGCGACACTTCGCTGTAGTACCTTTATCTTCAGTGATCATTTCATGAAGGTGAGTACTGAGCAGGGCCATGATAATTCTTTTTAAGTGTGAGCCCCCAAACCATTCCTGAATCTATGCTTTTTAAAAAATTTGCTAACTTAGGAGTTAATACAAATGTCATATTATTCCATAGTTCAATCACATCAAACAGAATTGTAAAATTGCTGCCACAATCAGTCTCCACACATACATTTCCCTCCTAGACTACTTGACATCATCTCCCTCTTACTTCCCCCGACCCTCTTTATCCTTGCCCCCCAAACTATTGTTATATTTTCTTTCTCAAAGTCTCTGGGTCTCATTTACTAAAAAGCAGAAACAAATAACAGCTTCAAGAAAGTGACCCCCATGGTGCTGCACCCCTGAGACACACCTTAATATACCCAAGCACATGCAACACACAGTAGAGGGGCTGTCACAAGATTTCCAGAATAATAGATATCTTAACCCAGCAGAAAGGGGGGTAATGTAACATGACCTTATTTGTCCACCAACCATCAGTACACCACTCTTGGTACAGCTGTTTTCTGCTTCCTCAGGCACCATGTATTTCCCGCTTAAGTCCTCATGTTACAAGTGTGTCTGAGGTAGAGTCTAGTTCACCCAGTGGGATTCCCATATGGGGCTCACTGATGTAGCCTCTGGAGCATGCATGCACCCCAAAGATCCAGGATTTGGTGTCCCAGCATTTTATGGCACCTGGTCTGCTTTCCTGGGATACCCCCCCCAGATGCCCTACACCAGTTCTACCCACCCATTGCATGCCACTGAAGACACCTCCCATTTATTGTTGCCAAGAGCATCCTCAGTCTTTTGTCCCCCACCTGGAGGTTAGCTCTCCCTCCCTCCCTTCAACAGGCATGCACCTATGTACCCCCAAATTTGACCATTCCCTTTCATCTCCTGTGCGGCACCTCTCATCAGTAAACCCCATTCCTCCGACGGGGCTACCTCCCTCTCTGGGAGACCTCACCACAGATCTAAATGGCTACTATTCAGCGAACAGCCACTACCCCCTCGCACCCTCCATTTGATCCCAGCTGTCGTGAGGTGACCTCCGACCAAGTGACCTACACTATACTCACCAGGAGCAGATGATGTGTAGGTCATTGGCACTGGTCCAGCTCGTTAGCGGCCTGTCTGACCCCAGCCAGACGACTGCATGGCCTGCACGCTTGAGCTTGCGCCCCTTCTGCTGCTTGTTCCTGCTGCTCTGGACTCACACAGTGCTTGTCCTTTCGTGCTTCACTCGCTTCCCTCAGCATGTCTTCCAGAGCCCTCCACGACGTGAGGGGTCTCATTGCTGTTC
Organism: Tenrec ecaudatus; assembly: GCF_050624435.1. Classification (NCBI taxonomy): domain Eukaryota; kingdom Metazoa; phylum Chordata; class Mammalia; order Afrosoricida; family Tenrecidae; genus Tenrec; species Tenrec ecaudatus. The sequence goes on from NW_027459577.1 coordinate 159,912, forward strand.
TTCAGGCATGCGCAGTACTCATCATGTTTATGTACCAGAGGTTTTTTATCCATTGTTGGGAATGGAGGCCGCTTCTAGCAATTGTGAGCTGTGCTGTGATGAACATGGGGGAGCAAATGTCTGCTTATGATGTTTTTTATTTCTTTGGGGTATATGTTCAGTAATGGTATTGCTGGATCATATGGTAGTTCAGTTGCCATCTGTTCTAGGTATCGCCATACTGCCTTCCTGAGTGTCTGTACATATTTACAAGTCCACCAGCAGAGGATAAGAGTTCCTATCTCACCACACACTCTCCAACATTTGCTGTTCTCAGCTTTTTTACTTTAACTGGGCTACAGTTATGGGTGTTAGGTGGTATCTCATGGTTGCTTTGACTTGCATTTCCTGGATAGCTAATGACTGAGAGAACTTACTCATATGTTTATTAGTTATTCGCGTATCATCCTTTGTGAATCATCTGCTCCGGTCCTTTGCCCACTTTTTCATAGGGCTACTAGTTTGTTTTTCTTGCCACCTTGTAAATTCTGTAGATTTTAGTAATTAGTCCTTTGTTATGTCATTACTAAATATCTTTTCCCAGTCTATGGGTCTTTTTACTCTTTCAATGAAGTCTTTTAATGTATGCAAGTTTTTTATTTTTTAATATGTCCCACTATTTTGTTTTCTATGGATTGTGTCAGCTTTGTTATTTCTGATAGCCCATCTACTGCACTAGGGTTCCTAGTTTTGTCCCAGTTTTCTGATCCTGAGAGCTTTGGGTTTTACATTTAGGAATTTGATCCATCTTGAGTTTGTTTCTGTGCATGGGTGAGGCAGTCGTCTTTTTTTTGTTCTTCTGCAAGTGGATAGCCAGTATTTCCAATAGCATTTATTGAAGAGGTGTCTGCTTCCCATTTAATGTTTTTTAGGCCTTTGTCAACAATAAGTTCTCTGTCTGTGGAAGCTAGAGGGTAGACAGGTGTTATTTTTGTGAAGGGAAGACAATATAAAACAAGAGATTGGCAAAAAATATTGGAAATGAAAAGACAATGGTAGATTTAACGAGTTATTTAATGTAAAACTGATGTCTGCTCTATAAACCTTCACCTAAGTAACAATAGAAAATATTTTTAAAAACTTAAAAAAATTCTCTGTCTCTGAATTCTATTCTTTAATGACTATTTTAACACAGACACACACACGTTCTATTTTGTTACCATTAGACTCACAGTTTAATGATAAAAATTACATTAAAACAGAACAGAAAAGTTGGTGAAGGGAGACGTCGGACAGTACAAAAAAAATAAAAGGAATTTTTTAAATTTATTTTTTTAACAATTTATTGGGGCTGATACAATTCTTTTCACAGTTCATACATATACATACATCAATTGTATAAAGCACATCTGTACAGTCTTTGCCCTAATAATTTTTTTCTCTTTTCTTCTTTTACATTTTATTAGGGACTCAAACAACTCTTACCACAATCCATACATATACATACATCAATTGTATAAAGCACATCCATACATTCCCTGCCCCAATCATTCTCAAGGCATTTGCTCTCCACTTAAGCCCCTTGCATCAGGTCCTCTTTTGAAATTTTTGTTTTTTAAAAAAGTGACTTAAATAAGAAAAACTGTGCATGAGCAGCCAGTAGTAACTATTGGTCTCTCTGCACTCGGAGGAAACAAGAGTGAAGTCAAAAGACATGTTGAATACAATTATTACAATAGAATGATGAACAACCCAAACATTAGTCTCTATAATCTTGAGCTTGGAAAACCTAAATGGTGCCTGACTCCCGCTACCTATTACTCTGAACACAATCACATTAGAAGGTCCTCAATGGAATGGGGGTAAAATGTGGAACAGAACTCATGATCATAAAACAGACTGGGTTTACTGGTTGAATGGAGTCTAGTAGCATACCCCAAGAATATAACCAATGTCCTCTAGGCGTGGAACTGAAATGACCTTTTTTAAAACCATCAACAGCTTAAAACCCAAAGGGCAGCATTTACCCAATGACAAAGTCCAGAGGGTTACTAAAGAAGGAGTGATGGTAAGAGAAAGCCCAGTGGGGAAGTAGGATGGCACATGGAAGGTATTGGAGTGGATGTGCAAAATCAATGTGTATGAATTTTTCGATGTAAAACTGATGAACTTCTCTGTAAACCTTCACTTAATTGGTAATAAGTATACTTCCCTTCCCCCACCCTAACAGTTTCAGAGTCTCAAATGTTTTCGTGTGTTGTATCTTCATTTTCATTTGACTCTAAATATTCACTGGTTGTTTGTATAATGGTTTAATTTCCATATAATTGTGTATTTCAGTTTCATTGTGTTACCAAATTCTGTTTACATTCAATTGTGATCAAGAAATATACTTTGTCGCAGTCTGCTCCAGCAAGGGGACAGCATGCCACCAGCTGTTGTCAGTTGTCCAGTTCCCTCTGTGTCCCATTAGCTTCCCCCAGGGACGTCATCCTCCGAGCCTGGCGTGCCAGCGTGGGGTCTAGTCCCGCTCTCTTTCTCTTCCTCTCTCCTGGCTTGCCTCTGTGTGGGTGTGGCATGCTGGCTCCTCTCCCTAGCCTGTAGCTCTCTCTCTTCATGCATCCTTCCATGTGACCATGCTGTCCTCATGGTTTGGTGCTTCATAGTAGGGTCTACATGCACTCCAGGCTGGGAGAGGCAGCTCCTGGACAGTCTTGAAGGCCAGCGAAGAGACCCAGGATTTTTGTATAGTTCTTTTCTCTTTTTAAAAAATTTTTCTTATTGATTTACTATTTTTATTTTAAAAAATCATTTTGGGCTATGTCATAGTCGGTGTACCTACCTATATAGGATAGGTATGGGAGGCATGCTTGAGGTGAGAGCATTGGGACCAACGGTTCCAGGGAGACCTGGGAGGTCAGAGTGGTGGAGGAAGGGGGTGCTGAGCAGGCTGCGCCATGGACAGGGGAACAACTGGTGTGTCAGAGCCAGTAATGAGGATATAGGGATCCAAGGTGGGGGTGGTGGTAATGTTGGAGCAACAGCAGACTAGCTAAGGGGGTTACCAAGAGGCAGAAATAAGGGGAAAGTGGCAGTGGGACATGAGGAAGGTAAAAGGCAACAGAGGAAGGACCAAGGAAGCAAAGCAATGGATAGAGGTATAAACATAGTGGTGTGCATATGTAAATACATTAATCTACAAAAATAGAGGTATTGGCCCATGTACATATATTTATATGGCAATACCCTGAGGTAGGGGATGGACTTTGGGCATCCCCTCATATCCTCCTTCCATTCAAGAACACTTTGTTCTATGGGGACCCAATGCCCATCTGTAGACAACTGGACATCCAGTTGCAGAGCGGTAGTGGGGAGATGAGTCACTCAGGCTTCAGTGTAGCAATAACGAAACTCACAACTTTCCTCTAGTTCTTAAACACTTCCTCCCCCCAACTATCATGATCCCACTTCTACCTTGCAAACCTGGTTAGACCAGAGGATGCACAGCGGTACAGTTGGGATTTGGAAACAGGGAATCTAGGACAGATGAACCCCCTCAGGACCAACAGTGAGAGTGGTGATACCGGGAGGGAAGGAGGGGTAGAAAGTGGAAACCAATCACGGGGATGTATATATAACCTCCTCTCTGGGGAATGGGCAACAGGAAAGTGGGTGAAGGGAGACGCCTGGCAGTGTAAGATAAGATAAAATAATAATTTATAAATTATCAAGGGTTCATGAGGGAGAGGGGAGCAGGGAGGGAGAGGGAGAGAAAAAAGGAAAATGAGGAGCTTATTCCAGGAACCAAAGCGGAATGCGAAGTTTGAGAATGATGAGGGCAATGAATGTATAAGTGTGCTTTACACAATTGATGTATGTGTGGATTGTGATAAGAATTGCATGAGCCCCAATACATAAATTTTTTTAAAAAGAGAAAGTTTTGTTCTAACCAGTCAGCAGCATGAGATGTTTACCCTCCTGACACAATCGCTGAAGACAAAATAGGTGCATAAACAAATGTGGTGAAGAGGGCAATTGGTGCCCGGTTATTAAAAGATATAGTGTCTGGGGTCTAAAAGGCTTGATGTCACACAAGCTGCCATTCAGCAGTGAAGCAACAAGTCCACATGGAAGAAGCACATCGCTGGTGCGATCATGAGGAGTCATAGGAACTGGGCATCAGCAGACACGTAACAAATAAAAACGAGAGGGCTGGAGCAGAGATCCAAAGCTCATCTGTAGACAGTGGAACAATCTCCCCACAGAGGGACCACAGGGAAGGATGAGTCAACTTTCCTCTAGTTCTTAAATATTTCCTCCCCACCACTATCATGATCCCAATTCTATCTTAAAATCTGGCTAGACCAGAGGATGTACACGGGTACAGAAAGAAACACAGGGGATCCAGGACAGATGAACCCCTCAGGACTAGTGGTGAGAGTGGTGATAATTCAAGGGTGGAGGAAAGGTGGGATAGAATGGAGGAACCGATTACAAGGATCTACAATATAAGCCCCTCCCTGAGGAACAGGCAACAGAAAAGTGGGTGAAAGGAGATGTTGGACAGTGTAAGACATAACAAAATAATAGTAATTTATAAATTGTCAAGGGTTCATGAGGGAAGGGGGTGGGGAGGGAGGGGAAAAATGAGGAGCTGATACCAAGGCCTCAAGTAGAAAGAAAGTATTTTGAGAATGATGATGGAAATAAATGTACACATGTGCTTGACACAATGGGTATAGATATGGATTGTGGTAAAATGATTAAAAAAGAGAGAAAGGAATATAGTCATTGTACAAAAAATAAGAAAAGAATATAAGCCAGGTGACATTCCACCATTTCCAGATCTAGCTCTTTCTTTTTTATTAAATCAGTTTTTGGGGGGCTCGTACAACTTAAAAAATAGTTTTATTGGGGGCTTGTATAACTCTTATCACAATCCATAAATATATCAATTTTCAAGCACATTTGTACATTTGTTCTCATCATTTTCCCTTTTGTGTTCAACTTTGAGTGACTTTCTAGTATCATTCCTTCACATTTCTCACGTTGGAGGACTGGCTTTAAGTTTTCTTGTATGGGAGTCTAATAGCTATGAACGCTCAGCTTTTATCTTGGAATACTTAACTTTTTTTTGAAGGACAATTTTTACAGTCCTTAATTTTTGAAGGACCGCTCTACAACTTGTACAGTGTGAGCATTTTTCATAAAACAAGTATGGATAGATATAATCATATTTATCATATGAGCAAGGGGAACACTGCGGAGCATGTTTGGGAACATGGCAGGGCTGAAAGAGACAGGTTTTGTGCTACATTTTATTCATTCCTAAACAGTGTTATATGAAAAAAGAAACTTTTAATTAAAAATATCTTTTGAAAGAAGGGCTTGGCTCCCCTCCTTGACCCCAGTGAAAAAGCCTATCACTCATACCTGGCCTGCCCTCAAAAGATCAGGTGATATTTTTACATCATTTACCACAATTCATATGCATTCTGATTCAACCCATTAATTGCAGCAATACCGTCAATGTACCATTTGAGTTCAGTTCCCAATCTGCAGGGGAAGAGTGCAAATCTTGGAGGTCCTGCCTATCTCTGTTCAATCAGTAAACCTGGCATCCTTTAGGGTTATGTTCTTAACTTCTCCCCCACTCTAGACAGAACCTTCTGTTGTGATCCTTTTCATAACACTTGGTAATGGTAGCTGGGTGCCGAACAATGTTTTCAATTTCTAGGTTGTGAAGACTGACGTTTTCCTGGTCCTTCAGTCTGGGCACTTAATTCGGAGACCTGGGTTTGCTGGCCTGGGTTTGACCAGAGCCTGAGCTGAATGTCTTTGGGTTGAGGCTCATAGCAGAGTTGTATGCCACTTCGGTGTTTATTAGCATACCTGAAACTCTGTAATGTGTCCTGTTAAACACCTACCCTGAGCATTTCTCTTGGCACTATAACTTATTGAGTTATTAAATTCTTTCATCACGCATTTTGTCTGTGAGTTTCTGTTTAGCCGTTGCAATGGATACATGCAAAAGTAAAAGAGTGGACACTAATCAAGACTATATAATGCATATATAATAAATGTACAAAGAGACCAGGAGACTTACTTACCATCTTTGGGATAGTGCGTGCCTTTAGGACGAGTAAAAGGTTGCAATCAATAGAATACGACCTTCACCTCTATCTAAAATATTTTATATCTTTTAAAAAGAAAAATTTCAAAATATTATATTAAATGTATCTAGTTGATGGGTATATGGGTTTTCTCCTAAAACTGTATTTTCTAATTATTTGAGATATTTTATAATTGAAGAACAAAGGACAAAATTGAAATATAGATATTTTTTAATTGAAAAACTGCAAATACAGTGACTCATTTCACATTACAGTAGTACATTCAGATAAACAAATGACCATCAATTTTGGTATAAAACTATATTTTTATCTTTTTTTAACATATAGTTCAATTCCCAGTGCAAAAACACTCCAATGAAAAAAGATTAATGTACAATAAATACAAGCCTACAGGTGTAACCACAGTACCAATATTTACATGTGGTAAAGTGGTTCCAAACGAACAAGAGTCCTCTCCTTTATTGTCTAGAGGACACTCTGCTTACAGAGGGAAGCCCTTCTGGAAAGTCTGCACTCAGCAGCCATTGGGAAGTGTAACAGAGGACAGAGCTGAATAACCAGACAGTAAAGCACTTAGGTTCAGGGTAATGGTTTCATGGGACATACCATTATTTGGCTTATTAACATGTTTGGTGCTTCTGTTCTACCGCCTCCTTCAGTTGTCAGGCACAGTTGGTGTCGATTCATGTGGAACAACAGAATCGAATAGAGTAGGATTCTGGAATGCATGGCTAATTAGCTGCCTCCATAAACAATGCCCTCCTTTGTCACGAGTCCAAATGAACTGCATGGTGCCTGGCTACCACTGCTGAGCATTTTGATCAAAGAGTTCAGAGAAGGATCCTGAACAAAATGGGGCAAAAATACAGACAAGAATATAAAATTCTCATAATTCCCAACTTTCTGGAGCCATGGAGGGTGGCTGAACTCCTAAAACTATTGCCTTAAACCAGAAATGTACCATAATGTCTTCTTGAAACCAAGTAATAGTTTGGCTTAACTAGTAAAAAAAAAGTCTGCTTTGAGCTTGATGATCTTTTAACAACTATGTATGTGGAATAAAATGGAAAACAACTTGAAGTATTTGCCTGGGACTTTAAACAAAAAACAAAGCCAACCACACTGCCATGAAATCAATTCTGATTCACAATGACCTTACAGGACCGAGTAGACCTGCCTCTGTGCGTTTCTGAGACCGCAACTCTTCATGGGAGCAGACAGCCATGTCTTTCTCCCAAGTCTGTTGGATTTAAAGTGCTGCTTTTGTGGCTAGCAGCCCAGCGCTGTCATCACCATGCCACCTGGACTCCCCTGGAACTCTAAGGGGAGTGAATTTATGCTAACAGATGAGCAACAACTCAAAAAAGCTGAAAATGGCTACAGACCGGAGGAATATAATCCGTATCAGCAAACTGTATACATTAAAAACTGCTGAAGTGATGTATGTTTTGTTGTGTGTCTGCTTAAGAAAACATAAATGAAATTTAAAAGGAAAAATATGATAAAGCTGTCTAGAGCCCTACTTTACATTTTAATCTTTGAAGCCAAAGTCACTACGAATTGTAATTGACTCGATGGCAATGAGAGCTTAAGTCGAAAATGCAGTATTGGAACTGCATTATCTTAACCCACTTTCTCTGTCAGGCCTGACCAAGTGTTTCCATCATGTTTTCCCAGTGGTAAAATTGGGAGTTTTATAAAAATGTGCTCTTGTCCAACATGTGTATGTTCCCAGGATCTGGCACAGAGCAGATGCTGCTGGAACGAGCCAGACACCACAGTCGCCCTGTTTCTGAGGACCATGGCCAATAAGCTGCAAGTGATTAAGGCATCACAGTGGCTCAGGTTTTAAGATTTCCTTTTCAGAATGAATTCCAAGAAAGCAAGCAGTCTTTACACACAGAGGGATGCCGGAGAAATCTTACTGATTAATTTGTTGAGAGCTCTGAGTTTTTCTTCCAAGATGAGGCTGTTTTTCTCAGCTCCTCTTTGTTTCTCTTCAGTAACCTGGAGGGCTTTTAGCAGGTGTGCGTTCTCCACATAAAGCTCCTTGAGCAGCAAATTGGACTTCACGCTGTTTTCAAACTAGAGAGGGAAGAGAGCCACCCATTACTGTGAGTGCAGGGAAGGGGTACATGCTCCCGACCCTGTTCATTCCACGGTCGTTGAAATGATAACTTTAGGTTCTTAAGGATATAACAAAATTATTGCGTGTATGACACTTCTTGTTACCCTGAAGTGAGACCTCCAACTGAGGGTGTGATGAATTATGTACTGGAGAAAATTTACGGGAAATTGTGGGAATCAGTTTAACCGGAAGACCCAAGAGTCACAAATCAACAGTTCTCAGAAAGGCTATTGTACGATACAATAATGAATTGCAAAGAATGACAACAATTATTGGTTCTTTACTGCCCTTTGCCCTAGGAATCACTGTGGCCCTGACCCCCACTGCTGTTTCCTGGGTCTGAGCTTTCTGCCAAACCCATACGGTTTCACAGATGTGAATGACAGGAAACACTAGTAATGACCTCATTCAAAATACAAGGGCACAAGAATCCCAGCATGGGGTTCAGTCAACACCAAATATCACTTGTAGAACATAGTCAGTAAGCGCCCACATGCCAGGTCTTGCTCTAGCACTAGCGAAGCAGTGGTGAACGTAGTCTCTGGGCTGTGCACCACATATGCTAATGAGAACCAAACTTAGTATGCCATATGGGGAAAGTGCTGAGAAAACCAAGCAAGGAGCAAGAGGGGGGCAGCTAGTTGGTTGAGGGAACTGTAACGACTAATGTAAACCTCAATTTGACTAGACTATGATTCTCATCAGTCTGACAGGTGCTTTTTCATAATGGAATCAACTTTCATTTTTGTGATCTGATATGAACAGCCAATCAGTTGAAAGGGAAATTGCCTCGGGAGTGTGGCCAGCTTCCTTTATCGAAGTGGAAGTTGTGGCAAAGTTTGCTCTCTTTCTTGACCTGCACTCTAGTTGCCTGATCTGCAGTTCCTGTGTTATAAACCTGAAGAAGTCTCCATCCTAACCAGCAGGTCGTGGATTCACCAGTCCTACAACCCCACAAGTCATCAGAAATCCTTAGCTTCCACTGGACACATACGGTAGGTTTGGGACTTGCCAACCTCTACAACTGCATAAACCCCTACCATGCAGCAAATCTCTTTATATGTATGTATGTGTGCATCTCACTGATGCACCCCTCTCGAGAACTCAGACTTAGCTATTTGGCACCAAGAGTGATTCTAGAAGAACAAAACTCAAAGAATAAGTGGTAGTTACATCATTTCATGTCAACGTGAAGATATATGAAAGTGTAAGGGTAGAGTTTAGTCTGTCAATCAGGTCACACCCTGATGGTGACTCTCTGTGGGCGAGACTTTCTCATAAGCAGGGTCCTGGGCACCTCCCCCACTCTATGTGCCTTCACTTTCCTGGCTGCTGCAAGCACTACGATACGGTCAGTTGGATCCACATAACTACACCCACTGGCCTGTGATTGTCCTGCATTCTGCATCATTGCATGTGACTTAATGAGTCTGAAGAGCGACTTATAGACTGAAGAGCTGGACTGGCATGGAATGTTTTATTGATCCATAATTACTTCTTGAGATAAAACTTTTTTTTATACATATATGAGTATCTCTGGATTTGTTTCTCTAGTCAACCCGGCCCAACACAGAATGCTTTCTTTCTTTTTTAGTTATATACTTTCCTTGGGAACTCTTACATCTCTTATCACAATCCACACAATCATCCATTGTGTCAAGCACATTTGTACATCTGTTGCCATCATCATTCTCAAACATTTGCTTTCTACTTGAGCCCTTGGCATCAGTTCCTTGTTTCCCCCCTCTCCCCAGTCCCCCTCTCTTATGAACCTTTGATAATTTATAAATTGTTATTTTGTCATGTCTTACACTGTCCGACATCTTCCTTCACCCACTTTTCTGTTGTCTGTCCCCCAGGGAGGGGGTTTTATGTAAATCCTTGTGACTGGTTCCCCCTTTCTATTCTACATTCCCTTGACACTCCCGGTATCACCACTCGTCCTGAGGAGTTCATCCATCCTGGATTCCCTGTGTTTCCATTTCCTATCTGTATCAGTCTACATCCTCTGGCCAGATTTGTAAGGTAGCATTGGGATCATGATGGCGGGGGAGGGAGAGGAAGCATTTAAGAACTAGAGGAAAGTTGTATGTTTCATCATTGCTACACTGCACCCTGACTGGCTTGTCTCCTCCCCATGATCCTTCTGTGAGGGGATCTCCAGTTGCCTAAAGATGGGCTTTGTGTCCCTACTCTGCACTTCCCCTCATTCACCATGATAGGATTTTTTGTTCTTTGATGTCTGATATCTGATCCCTTCGACACCTCATGATCACACAGGTTGTTGTGCTTTTTCTATGTGGGTTTTGTTGCTTCTGAGCTAGATGGCCAATTGTTTACCTTCAAGCCTTTAAGACCCCAGATGCTATATCTTTTGATAGCTGGGCACCATCAGCTTTCTTCACCACATTTGCTTATGTACCCATTTGTCTTCAGCGATCATGTCAGGAAGGTGAGCTTCATGGAATACCAGCTTAATAGAACAAAGTGTTCTGACATTGAGGGAGTACTTGAGTGGAGGCCCAATGTCCATCTGCTACCTTAATACTAAATCTATAACTATATGCACATAGATCTATTTCCCCATCATCATATATAAATATATTTACATATGTACACACCTGTACTTAGACCTCTATAAATGCCCTTTGCCTTGTAGTTCTTTCCTCTTTTTCCATTTACTTTTCTCTTGTCCCACTATCATGCTCAGCCTTCATTTGAGTTTCAGTAATTCCGCTCAGTTACATTGTCCTTGATCAAGCCCTACTAGGCCTCTTACACCATCCTCGTCACTGATTTTGGAGCACTTGTTGTTCTCTTGTCCCTGGGTTTGTTAACTCCACTACAGCATGCTTTCTGAACTTATTCTCAAGTCTGGCTGGATTTAAAAGTACTAATTGCTCGACTTCCAATAGTAAAGAGGCATAGTAATCCATGGCATGAGGTGGCAATAAAGACAAGCATAATATCCCCACCATTAGATCAAACATCTGTGAGAGACAATGCTGTGAGTGACTACTATTTCATTATTATCTTTCAACATTTTTGTTACACCCACAAGCATAGTGAAGCTGGCTGGTTCAGCTTTCAGATACACAACGCGGAAAGAGAAAATGATGAGTCCAGAGCTTCAAAGTCCTGGCTCAAGCAGTACATAAAGGACCTGAAAGTTGCTATTTGGGTCTTGAAATAAAGTCTTATTTCTTGTAGCAGTGTTGAGATTGCTGAAAACCCATCCAGAGTCTTATCCTCACTACCACTGAGTTGGCTGCAATGCACAGTGACTGCACAAGCCAAAATCGAATGTCCTCGAGGGCTCTGGGGGCTATAAATATTTATCGGAGCACAAACTTCATCTTTTACCTGGGGCGTGGCTGGTGCTTTTAAAATCGCTGACCTTTAGCTAACAGTCCAGTTTGTAACCCACACACCACCATCATTCTGAGTCCTAGCTGAAGAATAGCTAATTACACCATCAACTGAATCCCTTATGTTGAAAGGTTTGACGGGGAAGATGTGAGATCCTGAAAATTGAGATGGGAAAATGTGGACAATAAAAGGATCAAGCTAGGGACATGGAGCCCTTATTGTTGAATTACCTTTTTTTATTTTCAGAAGGACCAGCCTCCTGCCCCCATCTGAAGGGATTAACCCACCTTCTTTGCCTGAATCACCTTCGAGAGTAAAATCAGCCCTCTTATCCTCATCTGACCATAGTCCCACAGCTGTGTCCCAGGAATCTTTGTATGAGGCAAATGCTTTGCAAGATGCACTTTTTGCTTTTAGAACAATAACTAGTGTGAAGTCCACTGTCCCGTGACACGACTTCTTTGAGGCATAAAGTGTGGCCCAGGAGGAGGTATGGCATACTCCAGACAGAGACTGCTTGCTTTTCCTACTGAACACAAGGAGAAACAAAGGCCTCGGGATTAGGTGTGGGAACTGTGTCAGTCTGAGTGTAGTGCTATGAGCCTGCCAAGTGGCAAGTCTTCATTCGATGTTTCAGCTCACGGCGTCAGAAAAGTACCTAGTAGTTACATTGTTGCGGGACGACAATGAGGACTATGAAGTGGCCTATACTGAATGAAGTTGAATTGCTTTTATATACTGGAAAAGGGATCTAAAAGCTGAAGTAAATTGGAATGTTAGAGTAGATTTATCAAGATGGACATACCCACACATGCAGGGGATGCTTAGAGGGCTCTATCAATTCCAAGATGAGCAAGTGTATAGGCCCACAACTCCTATGAATCCTCTGAGGTAGAAATCCACTACACTGTCAGACTATAGATAGTTAATATTTCTCAAAGGATCCCTATGGCACTAAACTGACACTCATTCTAGGAGGCCCAAATGTCAGCTCATGCCTATCCAACAGTGGGTACAGTGGTCTCTGAAATAATCCTGTAATAATCTCTCCAGGTCCAGAATATGCAATTGGCAGAATTTTGGATCCCTGACACATGGAGAAAGGGTTATTACAGTAAGAAAGGCCAAGTGGAAGCCATTAGAACTTTCCTCAAAGAAATATTAGACCAAAAGCAGTATTACATTGCTGGAGAACCTGCAGAGATTAATGTCACCATAAAGACTTGAAGAATGGAGGGGGATGATTTCCACCACAATCTCATTCAACTTACCTATCTGTCTTGTGCAAAAAAAAAAAAAAAAGGATCTTAAGAGAGTGACAGTGAATTGATATAAACTTAACCAGTGGTGGCTCTGATTGTAACTGCTAATCCAGATGTGGTTTCACTGCTTGAGCACATTAGTACATTTCCTGGAAGACAGCACATAGCTATTGCTTTAATCAATGTCTTTTTCTTGATACCTGTCAGAAGCAGTGTACCTTTAGCTATCAAGGTCAAGAATACAAGGGGGCTTCAAAAAGTTCTTGAATGAGATCAGGTCCCTTAAGGGTAGCATTGGTGAAGAAATTAGATGGTGCCCCACTAATCAGACAGAACAGCATCTGGGATCTTAAAGGCTTGTTTCCAAACAAGCAGCCATCTAAGTGAGATGTCAACTAATCCACATGGAAGAAGCACACCAACATCTGTTATCCATGGATTGTAAATTATATAATCCAAATCGGAAGAAGGGAATAGTATCAAAGCTTAGCAGGCGAGATTCTGGTTTTCAGAAGGGAATGGATGAGAGCGGAAGGCCAAAATACATTTGCAGGAGCTACTCAGCGAATAAGTCTCCAGTGATTTTCCGATGAAACTGAGGAATGGGAAGAACCTGGTTACCAGATGAGAGTACTGAAGATGACTATAGGAAATTAAAATGATAACTCTGACTTGAATAGCTAAAATCTCGAACAGTTAAAACTATGGGGGTTTATTTCTGTTGTATTTTGTCATCGTGGTTAGCCGTCTCGATTCTTTGTTATGTTTTTGCTTAACGCCTGGCCTGCAGTTCTAGTTCATAAACCTGCAGACATCTGTTCCTCTGCTACCCCATGAACCAGCAGAGGTCTCCAAGTTGCCACTGGACCCACGGATATGGGACGTGCTAACCCCCCCATGTGTGTGAGTCATGAAGTACAATTTTCTCAATATATTTACATACATGTTTTACTGGTTTTGCTTGTCTACAGAAACCCCGAGGCTGTTCCTGTAAGATGACATGTGAACGGAGTTCTGAGTAAAATGAGAGTCCAGAGACTATCCCAGTTTTTCCCAAAGGGGGCGGTACTGCCCGTTGGGTAGCAGTGAAACAGTCCCGTGACGATGTCTGGGCCTCAAAGCATCCAGGGGCGCTACACAAGCAGACACCCAAACCGTATCCTGAATTAGGGGCAATAGTACAAAAGATTTTAATGGTCAGGTGGACAATGAGTGATTTTTTTTTCCTGTAAAAAGGGGTGGTAGGCCAAGTAAGTTTAGGAATCTAGGGGCTATGTGAACACCAGGTAGCAAGAAGAGAGATTACAAAGACCTTGCAGCTGGTCAGGGCCTCGGGTGACTAGGTAGCAGCAGGCAGCCACCATAGCTGAAGGTGTGTGCTCCTGAGGAAACATAGACAGGAAGTCAGGGCAGGAGTGGACACTAAATCTAAGAGAGCCTTAAAGGACACCGTGACAAGGTTGACTTTTACTTTGAAGAAGATGGGAAGGTGTGAGGCGCGGCGAGCTGAGATCTCAGAGGTATTGCAGCGCCTGTGCTAAGAAGAAATCAAGGCCGGTATGCAAGGCAGAACCAGGAAGGCCAGAGAGAGGGCATAAAGTGAGGGGGTGTGGACCAGAGTGAGATCAGTGGGGTACGAGTGCTTGGAGTCTATATCCATTCTGAAAGCTGAGCTGCGAATTAGGTGTAGACCCAGGCAGGGGGGACGAACAGTGGCTGAGCCATGAGAGGAGCATGGAAGGGAGAGAAGCAGGGTTGTGAGCACAGAGTCTTTGAAGGGCATTTAAAGAGCAGAGAGGAGGGCTGAGGGCTAGGCCAGAGGGCCAGGCTTCTTTACAATGGGCTTACATACTTATGGCAAGGAGGGCTCCCAGTGAGTGGGGGAATAAAAAAGAGCAAGGCAGGATGGAAAGAAGAGGAGAAAGGGGACTTAAGAGGAGTAGGGGAGGGACAGGAGGAAGTAAAGGAACAGTAGAACAGTGACAGGCATGGTGCCTGGCACTCGGTAGAGCAAAACCTTTTACAGGGCCGAGACTATTTTCCCACAACCACGAACAGGGAAGTGTAAGTGTGTGGGTGCCTATTTATGGCTGTCTGGTGATCAGGAAATGTTATCGGTATTTAGCACCTGTCAGGAAGGATTCTCAAGTACAACACATGTGATATTCCACCAGTGAGCAACATGCTTCCCCCAATGCTAATCTGTTTTCTACTTGAGGTATACGATGGGGTACCCCCAAAACCTGGAATTTTGTTTCAAAGCTTTGTATTTAAATTTTTTTACAAAACAACCTTATCACCTTCAAAGTACTCTCCATTACACCTAATACATTTGTCAATTCTGCGCTTCCATTCTTGGAAACATTGTTTTTTTTTTCAAATTCAGCTGTTTGGACGGCTGACAGCACCTCTCTCATTTTTTTGCTTCATCTCTTCTATATCATCAACTAGCTGTCCTTTCATGTTCCTCTGCATTGGTGGAAACACAAAGAATTTGCATGGAGTGAAGTCAGGTAAGGTGCATGGGACAAGAGAGGCATGCTGTTTCTTGTCAAAAATTGGCACACTGAGATGGCATGTGAGCAGTTGCATTGTCATGATGGTAAAACCAGTCCCCCATCTGCCACAAATCAGGTCTTTTTTGTTGCACATTGTTACACAATATTTTCAAAACCTCTAAATAGAAAGTTTGATTAACAGTCTGACCTAGTGGAAGGAACTCTAAATGCACTATATTATGGACATCAAAAAAATCAAATGAGCATAATCTTGATCTTTAATTTCACTTGACGAGTTTTTCTTGGGCAAGGTGATGACGGTGTCTTCCCCTGGCTTGACTGAAGTTTGCTTGTCACCAATAATGACCTTGAGAAAAGTCTGGATCACTTCAGAGTTGTTCTTTCCAAGAATGACTTGTTTCCAGTTGACACTCCTTCTTGGTGGCCTGTCACAAATCTTCTGTTAAACTTCACTGAACTAAGCTCCAAGATAGTCCAGATAACTTCCCCATCTTTTTAATGGTCCATCATTGGTCTTCAAGCAAAAGTGGATGAATTTTTTGGACATTTTTGTCTGTTTGGAAAGTTGATGGACATCCAGAATAAGGTTTGTTATCGATCGACATTTTACCTTTTTGGAAATAAGAAAACTACTGGTACACTTGAGTTTTTTTCAGAGTGCTATCCTTGTAAGTTGTATTCAACATCACAACAGTTTCTGTGACATTTTTCTGGAGCAGAAAGCAAACTTTCACAGCCACACGCAGTTCTCTTAAATGAGCCATCACAAAAAACAAGGTGTGAGCAAAACTTCTTTTATGAAAAAATTCACTGTGACCAGAGAACCTTCCCAGGCGACGCCGCTGGGTGCACTAACTCAGAACAAGTTGCTCGATGCTCAGCTAGTAGGAACAATGCATCCTATGAAAGCTCCACAGAGTGGAGTTTTCCTGTTTTTCTTTTTTACCCACTCATATATGTTAGGTCATGATTAAGGGGCTGCTCAGATACCTTATCTGTGCAGTATAGTCTCCCCTAACACCCTGACTCTACAGTCCAGGAAAATGTGTTTTCTTCAAAGCCCTTGGCCAACTACAATCTTATTATTAGCTCTCATCAGCTCTAGAATTTAAGTTCCATGAGGGCTTATTTATCTCAGGTCTACCTAGAAAAATGCTTTCCTACACAGTAGGTGCTCAGTAGGCAATGTGCTGAATGAAGGATGCATGAATAAATCCATAACCTTCCTGAGGTTATGTGGCCATCTCAAAAAAGAAACCTTAAAATGATACCCAAAAGAAAATAAGTACAATAAACAAGCTAGTTTTATATATATAATAGAATCTTTTATTGACTGCTATTAATTATGAATCCTGTGGAAAATTACTTTATGTTCAAGTATAAGGTGTTGACAGAGGCTCAGTCTGAGGGGTAACTAATGAACATGGCCTCTCGGAGTCTGTGACCAGACAGTCTCTTACTACACCAGCTGTGTGAATACCCAGGAGGTAGAAGTGTGCAGATATAAGATGTTTGTGAGGAAATGACAAGAACTTATCACTCACCTGGTCCTTCTGCTCATCTACTTTTTCTTGTAGAAGCATTTCCATATTCTTTAAGATCATTTCCACTTTATCCACTTGCTTTTCTGTGGTATTAAGTTGTTTTTCATGTATTTCCTGACAAAAGGAGGTTACCAATCAAAAAATTATGTTTTAAAAGAACTAACTTCAAGACATTTAAAATGGTATTTGGGCGAAATGTACACATCTACAAGTTACTAGCTACGAGCCTCTGTCTGAACATGGGATGCTAACAAGCTCTGTCAGGAGTATAGGTGTGGCGCAGGGCGTAGTGTTTTGCATAGGAATCCGACAGTGGCAGTTTCTTACATAGGCTTACAAAAAAACAAAAACAATGCCATCAAGCCAATTTGACTCACAGCGTCCCTCTATAGAGTTTCTGACAGGATTTCTTTATGGGAATAGATAGGCTTATCTTTTTCCCTCGGATCATCTGGTGGATTTGAACTGTCAATCTCGCTGTCAGCAGTCCAATACTTATCTGGTAATGTAACCACTATTCCAAAGGCCTGTCATATGTTTTAGCAGTTGTGTTCCTAGGTATTTACTCAAATGAGTTGAAAATCTGTATCCACATAAAAGCCTGCATACAAATATTTATCGTAATTTTATTCATTATTGCCCCAAACTGGAAGTAATCAAGAGGTCCTTCAACAGGTCAATGGCTAAACAAACGAGCATATCTGTATCATGGAAATATTATCTAGCAAAAAAAATAAATGAGCCATCAAGCCATGAAAAAAAATATGGAGGAAACTTAAGTACTTATTAAGTATAAGAAACCAGTCTGAAAAAGCTACATAATGCATGATTCCAATTATAAAGCAAAATTAAAGAGACAGAAACAAGGTCAGCGACTAGCAGGAGTTCAAGGAACAATAGAGGAACAAACAGGTGGAGCAGAGAATTTTAAGGGCAGTGAAATTATTCTGCATGAAACTTTAATCTTGGGTACAGGGCATGCCTACGGGCAACCCTAAGCGTCATCCTGAATGGGAACAAGAGACAGCAGTTAATAACGAAAACTGATGCTGTGGAGTTAGTTCTAACTCAGGGCAACACATGTATTTGTCAGAGTCGAAGTGCTCCATGGGGCTTTCTTGGTCATGATCTGACTCTGTAATTCTAACATCCCAGAAAACCTGATCTGATCTGTAACCACATGGAGTTTCTTTCTATCTCGTTATTTATTTTTCAATATGAAAACCGTTTGCAGTAGTGGTCTCATACAATATCTGTCTCTTGTGATTGACTAATTTCACTCAGCATCATGTTCTCCCGAATAATCCATATTATTGTTTTGCATCACATCTTTTAAAACAGTTGTATTAGCACTTCACCCACGTCATACAATTCAATCAGATCAAGAAAAGTTGTCCAATTGTTACAATATTTAATTCAAAACCTTTTTCTTCTTCCTTGTACTCATTGTAATTCATGTACTTATTTTTTTCTAACTGTGGCACAAATATACAGAAATATTTTCCAATTGCACAACTTCTAGTTGTATAATTCAGAGCGAGAAGAGGCTCAATAATATTCTTCATGTTGTACAACTATCATTGTTATCCTTTTTCAAACTATCGACCACAGTGACAGAAACTCAATGCTCCCAAAGCAACAGATCTTTCCCCTTCACCCATGGTAACTGTTGGTCAAGTTTGGTTTCTTTTTTTACAGTATTTTAAAAAATCATTTTATTAGGGGCTCATACAACTTTAAAAAAATTTATTATTATTTTTTAAACAATTTATTAGGGGCTCATACAACTCTTATCACAATCCATACATATACATACATCAATTGTATAAAGCACATCCATACATTCTTTGCCCTAATCACTCTCAAAGCATTTGCTCTCCACTTAACCCCTCTGCATCAGGTCCTCCCAAGAGCAACCTCACTGGACACCCCTCCCCCCACAATGTCAGCCCTCCCTCTTCTCCCCTCAACAGGCATGCACCTATGTTCCCCCAAATTTGACCATTGCCTTTCTTCTTTCCTGTGCTGCCCCTCACATCAGTAAGCCCCATTCCTCTGACAGGGCTGATTCCCTCTCTGGGAGACCTCACCCCAAATCCACATGGCTACCTCTCAGGGACCAGCATCAACCCCACCCCATCCATCTGATTCCAGCTCTCATGAGGTGACCTTCGGCCAAGTGACCTACATGATACTTACTTTGAGCAGATGATGTGTGGCTCTTTAGCGGCCTGCCTGGTCCCCAGCCAGACGACTGGATGGCCTGCACACTTGAACTTGTGCCCGTTCTGCTGCATGTTCCTATTATCGTGGACTCACACAGTGTTTATCCTTCTGTGCTTGACTAGCTTCACTCAGCATAATATCTTCCAGATGCCTCTACAACTTGAGGTGTTTCATTGCTGTTTTTAGGGATGTATTCCATTGTATGTATGTACCAGAGTTTTTATCCACTCTTGTACTGATGGTAATGTAGGCTGTTTCCAGCTTCTTCCTGCCCACCCACCAGCTTTTTGCTACTATGAACTCTGCTGTGATGACCATAGGGGAGGGAAACATCTGTCCGTGATCTGCTTCTTATTTCTTTGGGGTACATACCAGCAATGGTATTGCTGGATCATATGGTAGTTCAGTTGCCATCTGTTTTAGGTATCGCCATACTGCCTTCCAGAGTGCCTGTACATATTTACCAGTCCACCAGCAGGGGATAAGAGTTCCTATCTCACCACACACTCTCCAACATTTGTTGTTCTGTTTCTTTTGAAAAATCATTTTATTGGGGACTTGTACAACTTATTGTAATCCTTCCATTGTGTCAAGCACATTTGTTCATTTGTTGCCATCATCATTTTCAAAATATTTTCTTTCTACTTGAGCCCTTGGCATCAGCTCCTCATTTCTCCCCCTACCTCCGCCCTATCCTCCCTTTCACATTCTGGTTTTTTTTAATTGGGCTAGTTATGGGCATTAGGTGGGATCTTATGGTCATTTTGACTCGCATTTCCTGGGTGGCTAGTGACAGGGAGCATGTATCAGTATACCAGTATCAGACTGTTTTGACAACTGTGGCTGTATAAGTAGGTTTTGGGGTCAAGTAATGTGAGATCACCTGCTTTGTTCTTTTTCTTGGGGAGTTCTTTGCTTATCCTGGGTTTCTTCCCTTTTTATATGGAGTTAATAATCAGTGTTTCCATTTCTTTGAAGAATGATGTTAGAATTTGGATCGGCAATGCATTTTATTTGTAGATTGTTTTAGATAGTATCAACATTCTCACAATACTGAGTCTTCTGATCCACAAACACGGAATATGCTTCCATTTGTGTAGATCCCGGTTGGCTTCTTATAGTAATGTTCTATAGTTTTCTTCGTACAAGTCTTGGTTTTTGGTTAAGTTTATTCCCAGGTATTTCAGCTTTTGCAAAGGATACTGATTCCTTGGTATCTTTTTCTGTACCCCCATCCCTGGTATAGAAGAAGTCAATTGTTACTCTTGTATACTGCTACTCTACTAAACTCCTCTATGACTTCCAGCTAGTCTCTTGTGGACCCTTTAGGATTCTCAATATATAAAATCATATTATTTGCAAACAGTGAAGTTTCACTTCTTATAATGAGATTCTTGAGGCTCTTGCTATCTATATTTTCAACTTGTCTTTTCAGAAAGGTTGTAGGAATTCACTCTCTTTTTAAGATTTAATTCCTTTATGCTACTCTTCTAAATAAAGCAGATTTATAAAAAACTATGATATTCCATGTTCTTTTCCCCCAGGCTTCCTGGCTATGTGTGGGGCAGTGTATGTCTCCATATCTTTAAGTTGTTGCTCTCATATTCCCACTCTGCACTGCCCACTCACCTGCTCTTTCACCTGGTGACCAGCCCGATCCATCTTCAGTGTCAGCAACTGAACGGGTACTTGATTTTTCTCATTTTGAGCCTTGTGGACAAAGGCCTCCTCACCCAGGTGAAGGATCCTATGGTTGAGCTGAGATAACTGATCCTTGTATTTCTGACTCTAGAGCAAAAAAAGGTAAAACAATGATTGAAAACAAAAACGAAGCCCCAGCAGATCCTTTCAGTGGTTAATGAGGGGTAATTTTGTCTCACTGTGGGACGTGGCAACATCTGGAGGCATTTTTCATGGTCATAATTGGGGTAGGTAGGGGTGGCTACTGACATGTAGAAATGCTACTAAATATCCTACAGTGTATAGGACAGCCCCTATACAGACTTATCCAGTCTCACACAGCAATGATGCTGAAGTTGAGAACTCTGCTTTATTCCTGAGAAGAAGTGAGAATACATCTAGACCATTAAGAACATTCAAACCACTGTTCTGAAAGCCTCCCACTTTTATCTAAGTTATTTAAAACATCGTGTTAAGAGGGGGGGGAGGAAGAAACTTAAAGCATATGAATCTCTTCAAAAGGACCTCTGACCTGTCCCTGATATCCAAATCTATCTGGCAGTAAGTTGTTGATATTCTCAGTACCACTGGGCCAGGAAATTAGAGTGTCTGACAGATGTCCTCTTGGTGTATACACAAATGGCCGTGTGTTCCAACAGTTGCTAGAAAATTTCTCAGTTTTTCACCATAGAGATTTCAGTTACTGTCAACCACTGGTCAGGAGCATCTTTCAATAAATTACAATTTAAAAGAATCAAATTACATTTTTGTTGGATTGCCTTTCTTTTTTTCTCACAACAATTAGTTTTCAGGGGAGAGATCAACCACAGTTCCAAGGTATTCCCACGTTGGTGTGAATACCTATGGTTCAGCAATGAGCAGAATCATATCATTTTTATCTTGTAGGTTTAATACGCACACACAAGGGTAAGTATAAAAGCATTGTATAATAGAAACTTGTTAAAAATGATTATGGAAACATATGTATGAATGTGCTTGACACAATGAATGTATGTATGGAATGTGATAAGTTGTATGAGCCCCCAATAAAATGATTAAAAAAAGAAACCTTAATTAAACAAAACTATCAAAATATGAAGCTACTGTTTCATGTCATATCTTTATCTATGCCTATATGCTTCTGAAGTGTTTTCATCTTTCTATTCATTTCCCAAAGAATTCTCACTCTTCAATTTATGTCATGTCAAATGGGAGTTTTGTCATGTTCAAGGGATGCAAATCATGTTCGTTTTAAATGTCCTCTGAGCTTGGGAACACAGAGCAGTGTGGAAGGCAGATAAGGCTGCGTCAGGTGGATGGGTCGTTCCCAATGAGGAGCTCGTCAGACAGTCCTTGCTACCCTCCAGGAGGAGCAGGTATGGCGCCGTAACAGAACACACGCCGTGGTACATTTTCCTGTCCTTCTTCCTCCTCCCCAGCGCAGCTTTCCATTCTCTTCAGATGTCTTCCTGAGAAGTCTCTGTGATCATCCTTGAGAAAATATAAAGAGGATTCCTTTGAAACCCAGAAAGAGAGTCTCCAAAGCCTTCTGAGGTGACTTGCCTTGAATTCATCTTTGAGGTCTTCCCGACCTTCATTAAAACGCTAAAAAGTATTGTGTTATGTGGAGCAGCAGCATTCCTGTAAACTTGTGGGAAAACTTAATTAATTTGGGAATATTCACTTGAGTTTTGTTAAAAATGTGATAGCCCTGATGTAAATGAAAATTGATTTTTTAAAATTTATGTTTTTCCCAGATCATTTTATTA
Organism: Tenrec ecaudatus; assembly: GCF_050624435.1. Taxonomy (NCBI): domain Eukaryota; kingdom Metazoa; phylum Chordata; class Mammalia; order Afrosoricida; family Tenrecidae; genus Tenrec; species Tenrec ecaudatus. The sequence goes on from NW_027459577.1 coordinate 182,522, forward strand.
GGGCATAATCCAGACATCATACCAATAGCTCTATCAGATCAAGCAGCGTTGTGCAATTACTGCATATAATCAATTTCTTCCTTTTCATACTACGTGATATCAGCTCCCCATTACCTCTTTCCTCCCCATCAATACACCCCAAGAACTCTTACTCCAGTTATTACCTCTACAGATTCACCCAATCTGGGTTTGATAAACCCCCAAACACAGAAAGATACATAACAGAGAATCAAGAAAGGTACCAAAAGAACAAAATACAGCAGAGATAAGACCTAATCTAGAAAACAACAGCAAAACCCAGAAAATATTAAAAACTAGATAAAAGTCAAAGTGTATCTAAAGGGAGCTCAAATAACAAGATTTTAACCATTCAAGCCCTATTTATCATTTTAATTTACTATAATCGTCTTTCCAATACCAGCTGCCTGATAACCAGGTTATTCCTATCTCTCAGTGATAGTCAGAGGGGGGCCACTGGAGGCTTATTCCCTGTGGAGAACCTGAACATGTATTTTGGGCTCCCACTGTCAGCCATAGCTTTGTGAACACCAGAATTTCACAAATTTCAGCTCTGACAGCACGCCCTTCTTCAGATCTGGTTTATATAATTGATAATCCTTGGATCATCGATGATCGTGTGCTTCTTCCAGGTGAGTTTACTGACATCTCACTTAGATGGGTGCTTATTTGAAACAAGCTCCAATTATTTCCAACAGGGTTTTGTGGAGACCTTGGGTTTTTCTCTCTCTATAAAATCATACCATCTGCAAATAACTAGAGCTTAATTTCTCTTTGCCCAATTGCACTCCCTTAATCTCTTGTTGCCTTTTGATTCTGGCTAGGATCTAGCACAATGCTGAATAAAAGTGGGGATAATGGGCATCTTTGTCTGGTTCCCATTTTCAATTGCAATGATTTCAGCTTTTCTCCATCCAGTATGATACTGGCTGTTGGATATTAAGACATGGACTTTAGTATATTGAAGAATTTCCTTATATTTAATTATTGTTTTTATTAGGAATGGGTGTTGGATATTGTCAAATGCTTTTACTACATCCATCAATATGATCATCTGGTTCTTCTATATTTTGTTTATATGGTGGTATGAATCCCATTTGGGCATGAAGTATTATTATTATTTTGATATGTTGTTGAATTCTACTGGCCAGGATTTTGTTGAGAATCTATGTTCATGAGAGATATTGGCTTGTAGTTTTCTATTTGTGTGAGGTCTTCCTTTCATTGTCATTGGTTTAGTAATTTTTTCTCCATCTTTTGACTCTCAGTCTGTTTTTGTCTGTGAGTTTGAGGTGTGTTTCTTGAAGGCAGCAGATTGATGGATCTTGTTTCCTAATCCAGTCTGCTACTCTGTCTTTTGACTGGGGTATTTAGCCCATTGATTTTCATTGGTATTAATTCCAAATGCAGGTGAGTTACTATCATATTGTATTATCTGTGTTTGGGAGGGAGGAATCTATTCATGTCCTTGTTTCCCGTCTAGATCTACTGTTTTGGGTGTTGTTTTAGTGTGTTGACTTCTGGAAAGAAGCACGGACTGTGGCGATCTCATAATGTTTTTGTGCTGTTGATTTTCTGACCATAGAGATATGGTTAGTGTTTTCGGCAATGCTGGTTTTGTTTTTATGAATTCTCTATTTCCTTGTTTGGGAATACCTTTATTTCTTCTTTATATGTGATATATCGCTTTGCTGGATACAGGATTTTGGTTGGCAGGTTTTTACTTTGAAAGTTTGATCTATGTTGCTCCATTTTCTTATTTCCTGCATATTTTCTGCTGAGAGCTCTGAGCTTATTCCAATCTGATTACCTCTGAAGGTGACTTTTTTCCTCTCTAGCTGCTCTCAAGATTCTCTCCTTTTCCTTGAAGTTGAATATTTTGACTATCATATGTCCTGATGCCCTCCAATACATGTCCCCTACCCCCACCCCCCGGGTCTAACCTCCTTGGAGTTCTCTCTGTCTCCTGAATGGTTATTATCTCCTCCTTTATAGTACTGGGGAAAATTTCCTCCACAAATTCTCTTACTAATTTATATGTAGATTTGTTTGTTTCTTCCTGTTCCAGTATTCCAAACAAGACATTCATTACTTCTGTTCATGGTTTCTCACATCATCCTCAGGTTTACTTCAGAGTATTTTACTTTTTTGTTTGTTTCTCTCATTTGCTGAAGTCTGCATGGTTGTCTTCAAGTTCATAGATTCAATTTTCATTTTCTTCCATTCTATTGTTCAGTTCTTTTTTGGGGGTAATTATTTTATTGGGGGCTCATACTACTTTTATCACAATCCATTCATACATCCATTGTGTCAGCACATTTGTACATTTGTTGCCCTCATCATTCTCAAAACATTGCTTTCTACTTGAGTCCTTGGTATGAGCTCATTTTTTACCCTCCCTCCCTGCCCCCCTTTCTCATGAACACTTAATAATTTATAAATTATTATTAGTCATGTCTTACACTGTTCAACGTCTCTCTTCACCCACTTTTCAGTTGTACATCCCCCAGGGAGGGGGTTATATGTAGATCATTGTAATTGGTTCTCTCTTTCTACCCCCACCTTCCCTCCACCCTCCCAGTATTGCCACTCCCACCACTGGTCCTGAAGGGTTCATCTATCCTGGATTCCCTGTGTTTTCAGTTACTATCTGTACCAGTGTACATCCTCCGGTCTAGCCAGATTTGTAAGATAGAATTGGGATCATGATAGTGGTGGGGAAGAAACATTTAAGAAATAGAGGAAAGTTGTATGTTCATCATTGCTACACTGCACCCTGACTGGCCCATCTCCTCCCCGTGACCCTTCTGTAAGGGGGTGTCCAGTTGCCTACAGATGGGCTTTGGGTCCCCAATCTGCACTCCCCTCATTCACAATGATATTATTTTTTGTTCTTTGATGCCTGATACCTGATCCCTTTGACACTTCATGATCACACAGGCTGGTGTGCTTCTTCCATGTGGGCTTTGGTTGGCCTAGAAGGCCACTTGTTTACCTTCAAACCTTTAAGACTCTAGATGCTATATCTTTTGATAGCCGACACCATTGACTTTCTTCACCACATTTGCCTTCAGTGATTGTGTCTGGAAGGTGAGCATCATGGAATGCCAGTTTAATAGAACAAGTGTTCTTACATTGAGAGAGTACTTGAGTAGGGGCCAAATGTCCATCTGCTACTTTAATACTAAACCTATAAATATATGCATAGTTCTATTTCTCCATCATCATATATAAATATATTTACATATGTACATGCCTATATTTAGAGCTCTATAAATGCTATGTGCCTTGCAGTTCTTTCCTCTATTTCCTTTTACTTTGCTCTTGTTCATGTTCAGCCTTCATTAGGGTTTCAGTAATTCCTCTCGGTTACATTACCCATGATCAAGCCCTACCAGGCCTCTTACACGCTCCTCACCACTGATTTTGGATCACTTGTTGTTCTCTTGTCCCTTGGTTTGTTAACCACTTCTTTTCCCCAACCTTCCCCTCTCTCATGTCCCCCTGGAAATGTCAGTCCCATTGTTTTCTCTTCCAGATTGTTTATCCCACCTATTTTATCTAGATAGACCTGCAGAGATAATAATATACACAAAAACAAGACAGAACAAAACAAAGCAACAAAAGAAAACAAAACAACACCACCAAAAAACAAATGACAAAAAAAAGAAAAGCCTGTCAATAGTTCAAGGTCTGTTTGTTGACATTTGCGAGTGTTTGCTGATTGAGCCTGATGGGGTGCCATGCTCTGAACCCAAAGTCTATTTTTGATAATGCCTCGGGACTTCCTTGCTCTGCTCCCTTGCTGTTCTGTTGCATGCCCTTCATGTTTTGCCTCAGTGTGGTGGGGTCAGATCGGTCTAATTCCCACACTGTGTCTCCAGTGTTGTCCCCTATAGGGCTATGGGTCAGTGGGGGATGTCCTGTCTCATAGTGGGACCAGCCATATGGTCCTCTCTGTGCATTGGCTGTTCTTAGTGGGGATATTGTCCTTAAGGCTTGGTGGGCCAGGATGTGCTCCAGTCTCTCTTCCTCCCCCTTCATTTGCTTCGATTTGCTCTGATCAGACATGTCCCTCTCTCGGAGCTGTAGCTTCAATGCTATCCTCTGAAGTACTTTCTTCTGGGGGCAAGGGCTGCTGTCCATGTAGTTGGGATTGGGGCCAACCCCTCAGACCTCTCTACTGGTTCCTTGCTTCATGCCAGTATGTTGCATTCACATCTTGGAGCATGGGGTAGAAGTCTGGTCCTTCTTTCCCGGCGACGATATGAACAAGACCCTCCCTTTGGATGGGTTAGTTCTCTGTTCCCCAGCTACCCATTTATTTCATTTTCTTCCCCCCCCCCAACCTTTTTAATTGTCTAACATATGTATCCCTGGATTTGTTCTGGCCCCTTCCATACTACCTGGACCTCACCCCAGGAATGTTTGTATACAGTAGCTTTTTCCTTATGTCCCTTTTGCATTTTTTTTAAGTTTACCTCAGCGGACTCATGTTGTATTTGTGTTTTGTGCTTGGCTTACTTTGTTTAGCATCATTTTCTCCAGTTTTTCCCATGTGGCAAGGTGCTTCATGCATTCATCACTGCTTTTTAGTGATGTGTAGTACTCCAGTGTATGTATGTACCATAGTTTTTATTTAAATCATTTTATTAGAGGCTCATACAACTCTTAGCACAATCCATACATACATCAATTATGTAAAGCACATCTGTACCATAGGTTTTTAATCCATTCATCTGTTGATGGAAATTTGGGTTGTTTCCAACTCCTTGCAATTGTAAACTGTGCTGCGATGAACACCGGTATTGCTCAGTTCTCATACAATGTTTTTTAATTCTGTTATCTCATTGTTTTGTTTCTCGGTTTCTTTGGGGTGTGAGGTTTTTAGTATCACACTTTCTTCCTTTTTTCAGAATTGATCCCCAAATCTCTTGTATGGTCACAAACATCATTCACCTGTATTCTCTTTCTGGTAATTTAAGGTCTTCACTTTCTGTGTATTCCAATGAAGTTGCGTAATCTTCAGTTGTTGACTTTTGTTTATCTTGATTTTTTTGTGGTTACTACTGCTACTGTTGTTTGCATGGCATAGTGATCCAACTGTAGATGGTATGTAAGGTTCTGGATTGTGTGTGAGTAGGTGGAGGAGGGAGGGACAGGACTTGCTCTTTGGGTTAGTGGAGAAAGTTCAGATAGGGGCTGGAAATTGTATTCTGTTGAGATGAGGAAGAAATGATAGAGCTGACTGGGTAGAAGGAATAGGAGATAGGAATACATGAGTAGGATTTAGGTGACAGAAATAATCATAAGTGGTGTTCTGGTTATAGTGGTTTTCTGATAAATTAAAAAAGGGGATTTTAAGGGGTCTGCTAGTACTTGTTAGTTTATGTGAAAGTGTGTCTCACTATTAAGATTCTGGCTGAGACTGGCTGAATTCCCAAGGAGGTTCTAACTGGTGGCAGTTTCTAACATTTTATATTTTCTTTTGGCTGAGGTTTTTCTCTGTTTTGCTTTGTCATTGTTTGTGCTTTGTGTGATTTTCTGTGTATGAAATCCAGGCTATGTAAATCTCTAGAGACAGTAACTGGAGTGATAGTTGGCTAGGGGCATGGCAGGAAGGTTGCGGGAAGTGGGAAGCTAACAATGAGTGGAAGAAGGAAGAGTTCTGACATTGATGGTGCTGATGACTGCACAACTCTTACTCTTGTACTTCTGCCAAAGAAGCCTCATCTCAATCTAATTATTATCAATGACTAGACAAACCCAAACTTCAAGACACGGAACAAAACAATTGCATGTAATGTTCAAAAGTGCCATGGTCTCCAAAATAGAGAATAGTCCGAGAGAAAGAGACAAGAAGACATGATATAAATGCCACATGTGATTCTAAGAATTATCAGGATGGCTGGCAGCACCAAAATGGGGTGTCCCTGATGGCAGTAATGTATCCACACGAACTTTCTGATTTTTGACAAGGGAGGTAGTTACTGCATTCTGAAATCGTTGAGGAACAAAGTCCTCTATAATATTCGAAAATAGTTTTTAAAGAAAGAAAGAAAGAGAGAAAGAAAAGTTTATTAGCTTCACATCAGGTGGTAATACTAAACCTGACTGTTGATCATTTCCATTTCAAGGCAGGCCTGATATTTCTCTTTCTTTAAAATATCAATTTCTTTCCTGTTGAAAAAGCAAAATTAACAATATCATTGCCAATTAATGAGTTTTCTTCTTCTAGTAACAGTCCACCATGGCTTGGACAAAAAGGTTCACCCCTACCTCCCCTCATATTCTACGGCCCAGATCCCTCTACACTACTGCTACTGCTATGATTGATAATAGTGGTGATGGTTCAATCCTGATCCCAAGCTCCTAAAGCCAGAAGAATTTAGGAAAGTTTACCCTTAGGATTTCAAACCGATTCATTCCAGTTCCAACCCCTGTTGATAATTTGAATTTTTGACCTAAATATACTGAATCACAATCAATATTTTAGCAAAGTTCTCAGGCGATTCTTTAATTTTTTAAAAAGTTCTATTGATACATAATTCACATATATACAATTCAATAGTGCAATCATATCAAGATTGTATAATCATCACCACAATCAGTTTTGGAACATTTTCTTCATTCTTGTACTCGTCGTTATTAGCTTCCCATTTCCTTCTAACCAACTGTGTGAAACTCCCAAAGAACCATTAATCCAGTTAGGGTCTGTATAGATGCACCTATTCTGGACTTCATCTATAGGAAAACATACTTTAAAAACAACAGAAACAACTAACAATAACAAAGTAAAACAGACAAGAACCTTTAGAAAAGAAAGCAGAAAGTATTAAAAACTGGAACAAATTAAAAATGGAACTTAAGAGAGATCAAAAGACAAGGTGCCAAATTTTAAACTAACTGCATCTCCAATAATCCCCTTTCCAATGCATTTTACATGAGAACAAGGCTGGTCCCATCCTTGGTCTAGGGTCAGATGGGATTCGTCAGGTGACTCTTTTTGAGGCGGAAATGAAAATTTTCATCAGGGAGGGTGAAACCAAAGCCAGGTGTCACCTTGGTTTGTGCTGGTAACTGCCAAGGTCAATGGTATAGCCTCCCACACCCCTTAACGATTCAGTCTTAGAAACCCTCTACAGACTCAATGAGAGTGGGTTTAGTTTTCGCTTGCAAGATTTTGCCAGATTGTACAAAAGGAGCATTCTCCGTGGCAATCCTTAGTCAAGCAAATTACTATGGATTTAGCAAAGTATGGAACTAGCCACCCAGCAACACAAACACAAACCATCTTACCCTCACTGCGATCTGCTGGGAATGGAGTCTGGTAGTAAACTTAGGAGAAAATGGTTTCAAGGGAAGACCTCCTGGATTTCAGAACTGTAATGATGCAAATCCCGGCTGGTCCCTTCCCCTGCCATCCATATTCTGACCATCATGGCTACTCCATCAACTATGCTCCATGCTCGCAGCAGGTCAGAGTTGACTTTATCTTGAACTTCTTATTTGGAAGAAAAATCAAAAGGCAGACTGCCCTTGGATATGGCTACAGCAGTGAAAACTCACTGACCAGTGTTAGCACTCCACTCCCTGTCCCTTGTTCCTGCCTCAGTGTCCTAGGGCCCAGACCTACCCCTAATGCCGATATCTACATACAAATATAAACCGTGGTGAAAAGTCCACCTGAAATTATTACTGAGTCATGAACATAGATATTGTATTTGTCTAGGAAGGCCCTAGGATCATTTCACTGTACTAAACTATGTCCACCTGTCCTCACCATCAGGTGTGATGCGGAGTACTTTCATACAGGGAATAAGGTGGTATGCCACGATGGCAGAGGTAAGAAGGATGGGTGTAGCAGCTGCTCACTGTGGGGTGGGCAATGCTGCCACATACATACGTGTTCTACCTTTTATGTCTGAGACCAGGCATTCAGGTATGAGAGGGGCTGCCTGCATGTGGAGGTAGGCCAGGGCCCTTTACATATGTGTCATGTCATGGTCAGAGACCAATTAGGTTCATCCACTCTTGGCTTTCTGGAAAGTGAGGTTGATTTGAGAATACGCCCCACTTTCTATCTCAGTAACTTCTACACTCACTTTACTGAGAGGAAACCACTCATTCTGCTATGTGAAAACTGGGTCACAAGCTCAAAGGTCCTAAGTTGAACCTGGACAAGCCTTTACCTCTGTACATCATTTGTTCTTTCTGCAACTTTAAGTTCTTGCTGAATCCTTCCCAATTCATTTGTCAACGATGTGTTTTCTTCAGAAAGCCTCTGTAGCTCGGCTCTGCAAGCACAATTGACAATCAGAAGTAAGTTGGGAACCATGTGCCCATGGTTGGTATCAATGCGTAATACTGAATGTGAGACCTTGGGGCATTCCAAAAGCTATTCCCTGCTAGTGAATCCCGGCAGGGATCTAAGAAACAAGAATGACCAGAGCTTAAAATATATGCACACATTTTCCTCTTTAGTGAGACTGTCACCTGCTATACTCCAAGGTCATCACTGGAAGGAAAAACTGAGGAAGAAACACATATTGATTTATGGAGCGGCCTGATGCACAGTGAATACCTCAGCAGAGAAAGGCAGGTGTCACTATCTACTCCATGACCAAGGCTACCCTGGGCCACATTATTTCCTGACAAACAATTCTTAAAGAATCTCTGCCAAGACAACACAAGTGATTTATGACAGGCAAGTATTTTTACCAACAAAAAAATCCCTAATGAGCTTTGAACCCATACTTTCTGTCCTGAACACATGTCGATATTTATCCCCCCAACTACGTCTTTGTCTGGCATCTTGTTAGATTCTAATTTTCCCAATCTAAGTAATCAAGGTACTATATAACCTTGCCATGCTTATCTTATGCATTATGTTCTAGTATCAAGCACAAGTATGTCTCATCTGACTTCATTTGATCTCATGGGGCACTAAGGGAAAAATAGAGAAAAAGAAGTCATGGGAACTTTAAAAGCAGCAAAGGGTTTAGAGTAGGGCTGTCAAATAAATGGGACATGAAATTTGAAATGGTCACTCTGGCTCTAGTATGGGAAACAGACTGATTCTAGGTGTGTACACTGTGTTAGGTGGAGGTGGAAATCTACTTTTGGCTGCTTGGAGCGCAGATACACTGAAGATTGCTCATCCTATCTGCTGAACAATTAAGAGACTATGTGAAGCCAAGTATGTAACTGCCCTCACAGAAGTAATGGAGAACACACTCAGAGCAGAAGACAATGGATGACTAGGGGCTCCGAAAACGTAGACAATTGTGTGTGTCAAGAGATTCCACCAAGAGTCAAAAGAGAAGCCAAAGGCTGTGGAATTTCATATTGGACAATGACATACTGGACAAGAGACTCATCTCTAAAATTTACAGAAAATTGAGTATCTCAACAGAAAGAGATAGGCAATCTAATTTAAAAAATGGTCAAAGGATGTGAACAGATCCTTCACCAAAGAAGACATTCAGGGGGGCAAAAATATATGAAGAAATGCTCTTAATCATTAGCCATTAGAGAAATACACATCAAAATGAGATACGACCTCACCCCCCAAAATTAACTGGAAGGTTAAAAAAACAACAACAGATAACAACAAATGATGGTGAGGGTGTGGAAAGACTGGCACTTTCATACACTGCCGGAGGAACTGGGAAATGGTGCAGCCACTGTGGCAGGCAGTATGGTGCATCCTGAGAAAGTTGGGAAGAGAAATACCATGACACATCAATCCCTCTACTTGGTATGTGTCTTCGAGAAATAAAAACTATGACACAAATAAATAGATACAGACCCATGTTCATCATAGCATTATTCACAATAGCAAAAAACAGGAACAATCTAAATGCCCTGCAGTGGAAGAATGGATGAACAAACTTGGGTGCAATAAACACACAATGAAATGCTATGCAACGTCGAAGAATAACGATGCACCTGCAAAGCCCTCACAGAGGGATGGACACGGAGGACAGTACGCCGAGTGGAATTAGTCAAAAACAAAAAGGACAGATATCGTATGAGACCACCACTATAAAAATCAACAGTAAGTTTTCTTATGGAAATAAAAACATTCTTTGATGGTTGCAGAGGATGGAAAGGAGGGGGGGGGAGGTGCGGCTAGAACACAGGCAAGTGATAGCCTGGGTGGAGGGGAATGCAACACACAGGAGAAACGATGGAGGCAGGCAGGCGAGTACACCAGTAGTTTGCAAGAGTGAGAAACTACAGACGCAAACACTGTTAGATTCAAAGTCCTACAACAGTGGGGGATTGGGGAATCTACAAGTGAGTACTTGGACATACACACAGGCTGAACAGATAGGAGACTTTGACAAACATATATATATATATATATATATATATATATATATATATATATATATATATATATATATATATATATATATATATATATATGTGTGTGTGTGTGTGTGTGTGTGTGTGTGTGTTTAAAAGAGAGTATTTGTATATTTACTTTTACTGCAAATATATCCATGAATGTGGTGGGGCGAACAGAGGACAAAATTATGACAACTTCTTAAATATAAGCAGATACTCTGAAGGAATAAGGTACTGGGCTTTGGGGGAGTGGTATCACAATAGTTGCAGGGGACAAAATGATCCATTAGCATATCATAGTTCACAAAGACAGTGCTCTACATTCTAATCTGGTAAGTAGCAGCGGTCTTAAAGGTCTCTGAGCAGCCATCTAGGGTGCAAGGACTGATCTCTCCCTGTCCAAAGCAGAGCAGCGGGGTGGCAGTTAAACAGACACAGGGAAAACACTTAGTCGAAGGGACAGTGAGAACACCGGTCTCCACAATCCTGGGCCCAGAAGAACGGGGTGATACCTGGCGCCACCACCACCAGCTCTGCATAAAATCACACTAGAGAGTCCTGGAAAGAGAAGAAGAACCTGTCAATCAAAATCCTAAAAGAAACCAGGCTTACTGGTCAGACAGCATCTGGTAGGGCCCCTAAGACCGTGCTCCCTTGGGTCTGGACTTCAACTCACTACTGTGTTAGAAAAGTCAACCGTTAAAATGAGATGGGGAGCATTCACCCAAAGAGAGAAGGCTAGGAAAGGAGGAGAAAAGGACATAGAAAACAGGGAAGTCGTGGACTAAGGGAGGGCACATTAAGGGGACTGGAATGAATGAATGGCATCAAAATATGTATGAATTGCAGAGTGTTAAAGTATGATCTGCTCTGTAAACCTTAATTCACAATAAAAACTTCATTAAAAAAAGAGTTGTAGTTGAGTTTTGCACAAGACACATTGTTTCTTATGTCAATAAAAAGGTAAACATTATTATATCTTAAAATCTAAAAAATTCCATTCCATACAAACATATTGCATTGACCCAGAAGACATGTAAAAGAACTTTCATAGCAGTAGAAAAATGCAGGCAAGAGAATGAAAAATAAAGTGCAAATGAAATAACTATAGCTCTAAGCAACAATATGGAAGAATCTCACAAACAACATATGGTAAGAAAGGACGGATGGTATGCTTCTTTTATATAAAGTGCAAAAACAGGCAAAATTAAGGAGTTAGAAGTCAGGATACTGGCTATGTGTGGGGAATCCAGGAGGGTTCTATTTCTTGCTTTGGGTGCTGGTAAAACGATCTGATCAATTTCTTATAAAATCATAGCAGTACACTTTTTTATTGCATATAACATTAGAATATTTTAAAAAATACACACCTAAATACACCAAAGATATGTGATCATGAATGTATCAGAGATAAAAAACATCCAGATCACTGCTGTGGTTGGCAGATTAATGACCTCCTAAAGACTGTTCTGGGAAGCCATGGTGGTGCAGTTGGTATTGTATTCATCTGCATTTCACTCTAGGTTGCTAACTGGAAAGCCAGCAGCTAAAAGACCCACCCACTAACTGCTCTAAAGGAGAACGATGGGGCTTTCTGCTTCTATCAAGATTTATAGCCTCACAAACCCTAGGGATCAGTTTTACTCTGCCCTTTGGGGTGGATATGAGCCAGAATTAACTCGATGGCAGTTGGTAAAACATTATTCATGTTCTAATTCCCGAATGTGAATATTATGTTACATGGCTAAGGGGAATTACAGTTGAAGATGAAATTAAGTCTGCTGATCAGCTGACTGTGAGATAATGAGATTATTCTGGACTATTCTAGTGGGCCTATTGTACAGACTAGGGTCCTTTTAAATGAAAGAGGCAGAAGAGGCACAGCCTTAGATTCAGCCAGCCATTGGACGCTTTGAAAAGTGGAAGAGGCCACGAGTCAAGAAATGTGAGTGGCTTCTAGAAGGTGGAAAAAGTAAGTACATGGGTTCTCCTTAGAACCCCTTGGAAGGGGCACAACCCTGATGACACCTCGATTAGAGTACAATTTAGCTCTCAGTTCTAGCTAACATGCAACTAAGCTGTCAAGAAATTAGCTAAATTTTAACCTATTTCTGACCTGTAGCGTCTAGAACTGTAAGATATTAAATCTGTGTTGTTTTAAGCCACTCAGGGACATGGGTCCATCTATGGAAAATATTGGGAAAGGCCTTCCTATATCCCAGGCTTTTGAGATAGAGCATTTGCCAGCCAAAGTCCTCAAGCGAGAAGGCCAGTTCCACCTGTGGCCTTTCAAGCAGCCTGCCCAGCTGGTGGAATTAAGAACTCCCTCTCAGCTCAGCTTTCTCTAGAAGGCATTGGCTTCTGCGGCCAACATCCGAGTGTCCCAGTCAGTTCTTGGGGCTCTCACAGAATTCACGAAGCAGTAGATCTGCGCCAAGGACACTTTCAATAAATACACACAGTGGGACTAAAGGAAGGTGCTTGGAGCTGGCAGGCAGAGACCTTCAGAGACCCCAAAGGAATGAAATGGGGTTCAGGGCAGTCTTTCGTGGGCCCCGTGAGACAAGCACAGATTTCCTGCCGACAGAGATAGTGAAAACCTGAGTCTAAGCCACAGCAGTCCTCTTGGTGAAGTTCTGGGGGTTTCTGTATGGAAAATTTCTCTTTTCGCATTCACACAGCACCTAGCAACACCACGGCCCGAGTACAGGCCAGACTGGGCTTGTAAGCTTGGGCACACCTGGGCTACGTGGTATTCTCCTGGTGCCGAGTCTACCAGCCTGCTAGGAGGAAAGGGGGTTATGCAATCAAGTCATCAGGGACTGAGATGACTCAGTTCCACTTGTTTAAGAATGGATAGAGGGCAAACCTGTTATTCTCTCTCGAGTCTGCTTCTTTCTCCCTAGCCAGAAGCTTATCTTCCAGCTGTAGGAGCCTGGTTTTCATGTCATTCTTTTCTCTCTCCAGCACAGTTTCTACCTTCTGTTATCGGTACAGCATCTTCTAATTTCTGCTGTCCTGTCCTAGTGGTCCCTACCCCATGCTCACCTTCCAAGACACAGAGGCTCCTAGAGGGGCAGCTTGTGTCCAGCCATGTCCAGTAAGGGCTGCTCTGTGGCTTTGGACTCCTGCTGCTCAGATGATCTTTGCTTCTGACCAGCAAGGCTGCTAGCCAAAGGTACGGGTTTCTCCAGGAACATGGGCCTTGCCCCTCTAGGGGATAGCATAGATCACCCATGTCTCTAAAGGAGCAGGAGCCACCTCTATATCATTCACCAAGATGGGATGGCCCTGATAGTGAGCTATGCAGAGGGTCCTCTGGGCTGTGGGGCTGCTCTCGGGACCGGGCTCTGGACAGGATCTGCAGTGAGAAGCCTCCCTGGCATACGCAGGAACTCAGCCTCTCCACGTTCTGACCCTGCTGGTCCCGTCTCCTTTCTGACTTCTGTGGACCTCAGCAGGCCTGGAGGCAGTTGCCTTTCCCTCCTTCAAGAAGGCTTTCAGCCCCTCTGCCTCCAGGGAAAGCCCTTTTAATTGCTTCCTATATGTGGTTTCTAACTTGTCAAGTGCAAACACTTTGCAAATTTTAGCTTGCTCTTTACTCATCAGCCCTCCCTGCCACCCTCCACCCTCCACCCCCCACCCAACTTGCGTTGCTGCTTCTTGCACTGGGCTAGCATCTCCTTCTGCCTCTCTTCTCTATCCCTTGTCCAAGTCCAGCTGGGCTCCCATGTCTGTCACTAGCTGCAGTTGCCTCTGAAGCATCTTTTTCTTTTTACAGTCCCATTGCCGTAACAAGTGCGCTGCTTCCATCCACAGGAGTTTCTGGCTCAGTTCAGCCTTTGCCCCCTTTCTACAGAAACTTTCACATGGACCTGGCTCAGAAACACGAATGTCACATGTATCACAGGGTTAGAAAGGCCTGCCCAAGCGCACGTTCTAAGTGCACAACTCCTCGCTACTCGTGCCAGCTGCGCTCAGAGAGTGCATGCACAGGATCTAGTTGATAATGCAGCAGACACGACTTGTCAAATGGGACTAAATTTACATTTAGACGGATTAAAATGGAATAAAATCAAAGCTCAGATTCTTGGTCACATCAGTCACTTTCAGTGACCCCATGTGGCCAGTGGCTCCTGTAATGGGCAGGCAAACACAAGATATGTCTATCACTACAGAAAGCTGTATTGGGCAGTACTGGCCTAAAGTTTAGTGAAAAAAAAAAGTACCTTTAGTCGAAATTACTCTAAAAAGTATTTTAAACATCTAGGAAAGAGGCCTTTAGAAGCCCCAGGAAAATAACACTGAGGTGGAGTGAGGCCCAGCTGAGAGCAGTCAGCCTGGGAGAACAAGAGTAACTCAGCTCATCAGAGTCATGCAATATGGCTCGACTCACAATCATGACATGGGGTGGGAATGGGGGTGGGAGCAGCCTTCCAGCCAGTTAAGGAAACTCCTGGGACCAGACATGTCCCTTTGCTGCTTCTTAGAGCCTGAGAGGGCTTGGGAATAGTGGCAATGGTCTATAAGGTGTTCTGGACAGTAGCCCGCCCTTTACCAGACAGTTCACAGGTTCAGATACTATGAAGCAAAATTCTCAGGAGGAAGCTCTGGATCATCCTAGCGGGCAGTATGTGTTATTGCAACGCCCAGGTCTGAGGCCACTGTGTGGTCATCTTTTGGGGAACAGAAAGGCAGGGTACAGAAGAGGGTACAATTCAGTAGTCCAGGATTTTCTTTACCGCCCATACTTAAGCTGCCTCAATTTCCTTGCACCATGACAGAAAGGCAGACTGGCTCTGGGATCATCAACCTCCCCAGGTCACAGGACACGGGAGATGGCTTGGTCCACTGTGGTCATCGTAGTGCCACTTCTAACCCGAGCCATGTTCCCAGCTAAGAATGCTTCCCAAGGAGGCTTTGCAGGTCTGGACAGCAGGGCTCTAGCCCGCTTGGTGTCCAAGTTGGCGAGGGCCAAGATTCTCTGTGGGAAAGTGAGGTCATGATAAATAGGCATGGGCTGGCAGCAACCAGTTATCATTCCACTAAGTGAAACCTACTTGATACGCTCAGTTTTCCAAAGAAATCTTTCATTGCTTTTCTTTGTGATGACACAGTAACTCGCTGCCATGAAACCGATTCTAACTCCTACGCTCTGCAGGATGGAGCAAACTGCTGCCGAGGCTCTCAGATGGTCCCTCTTCTTGGAGGAGCAAGTCTGTTTTTCTCTCACAAAGCAGTTGGGAGGTTGGAATCACCAATCTTGTAGTTAGCAGCCTGATGCTAACCCAAAGCCCCAGCAGGGCTCCTTTCGCTTAGGACAGCTTTGAAAAGCTACCTTCGCAGATAACTGGCCTCCCTATTGCAAAGGAGCTTTTAGCCTTTTTCTCCATTTGCCCACATACTACCGCATGCACTGGAAAATTAGAACATGACATTAAATAAGGAAGATGCTTTGCTACTTTGTTCCTTTGCTACAGAGAAGTCTGAGGCAGAAAATAAATATGAATGTGTTAAAAGTAGTCTACAAACTAAATTACTTCATAACTTAAGTTTTAATATATATATTTCTAATTTAAGTTAAAACAACTCATACAAAGCCCTATTTTTTCCTACCTTCCTCTCTGTGGCCAGAGAAAAACTACCCACTTAGCATGCACTGCAGTTGAGTCATTTCCTGAATTAAATATCTAATGTGGGTTTTTGGGAAGAACTTCAGACTGAAGGAGGACCCAGAAGAAAACAGGGCAGCAGACCTGATTTGTGGTAGTCCGTGCTGGTGTCTCAGGCGTAGCTTCTCGTCTGGCCACTGAGCTAAGGTGGCCAACTCCTTGGGGCAATGTGGGCCCCCACTCCTTATCTCCCACAGCTGCCCCTGCAGGCTGCAAAGGGCATCCTGAGACTGTGCATGGAGCGCCTCCAGGTCTGCTCTCTGGCTCTCTAGCATGCTGACTTCACTTTTGAACATAAGCTCCATTTCCCTTTTCTCCTTCTCAAAGTTTTTCTTCGTTAGTTCAATTTCCTGCTTGTAGTTTACCTGGAAAGAGAAACATTAGCCCCTGACAATATGACATGGAAACAGCAAGGTTGTCGGGCATGCCAAGGAGCTGAGGCCTGCAGAAGTCAGGGATGAAAAGGCAGCGGTGACATCCCCAAGACTCAGTGCTCAAGATGTAGGCACAGCCTTGTCTGGACCAGTTGGATAACCTCCCGTGGGAGAAGATATTGTCTGGCCGTTGGCTGGCAAGCTCCGTTTAGGTAAGTAACTTGCACCCAGGAGCTCAGAGGTCCCGGTGGAAACAGGGTGGCTGGCTCTCTGAGTCCTGAAAGTAGAAAGAACGCGGCACATGGCAACTGTGTGCGGACATTCTCTTAGTCACCATCTAAGGAGAGGCAGGAGCTAACTTCATCTGAGAAGACCTTGTCAGCCAGGGTAATCCTGGCTGAGAAACTATGCAGCATCCCACGAGAGGCAAAGCCAAGGATAAGTTATGCTAAGAATGAGGTAGGTGGTGTGAATTCCCACACAGCAGTTGGCAGGGCTGCACTCAGCATGCCAGCCCCCAGCGACTTTGGGCCAGGCACTGACAGTCATTTCTGCTTGTATTTCCCTCAAACTGTCTTCTTAGTGCCCCCGCTCACCAACCAGAGAAATCCAAGGCAGCTGCCTGGAGAAGGGTCAGCACTAAGCACGGCTCTCTGTGCACAAAAGGAAGCCCCAGGCTCCCCCTCGGGCACCCCTCACACCTACCTTCGTCTCCAGCTGGCTCTTGACGTCTTGGTAACGTTCTTTCACCTGCTCCATCATGAGTTCCGTTTCGAGGCTCACTGGAGTAGGAGCTGTAACGCATGTGAAAAAGCCTGCGAAGAAGAGGAAATCTCAGCTTAGCTCAGTGAGGACATTACAGGTTTCTTACAGCTTTCCTGTTCCCAAGGGACAACAAAGCACAGATTCTACATGTGCTTTTTCAAGGGAAAGGCAGTGATGGTGGAGTCCTGCCGCACTGGCGTACAACAGCACGCATCACTGGTGATCTGCTATGTTGTATCCATGTAGAATAAAGGATCTCAAACTTATTTGGTCAGCTGTCCAATTTTCAGAAAAATAGTTACCCAGCAACCCTCTGGCAATTAACTTTTATACAATAGCCCATCCCTAATCCAGGATAGGGTGTAGGTTATTTGCTTTGGCAGCTCCCACGGATTATTCCAGTGCCCCCCAGGGGGCAGCATTGCCCACGTTAGGAAACACTCATTTAGAACCATTTCACACTTTCACCAGAACAGATTGCTCAGGAGGCTCCTGCAGCCCATCACACCCTTCAAGTTCCTACAAAGTGGCAGTGATATCGTGTGAAGGGACTTCAAAAAACCTCCAGAACACGGAAGAAAAAGATAATGGAATTGTCCATGAATGTAAGGCCCCCTTGTACTTCACTTCAAGTTTATTCCCTGGTGATGCCAGGATCATAGAGGAGGTGGGGAGATGGAAGAAGTGGGGTGACCTGGTGACACATGCCTCTGGGCAGTGTGATGCCTGGGAATGAGCCTCACTGTGTATGAAGGTGGCCAGACACACCTCATGGCCTGTTTATTAGCTAAAGACTTCAAATTGGCCTCCTCCTCCTCACACAAATAATGCTGGGTTTCAGGATATGTAGGAGCTCTGGTGGCATGGTGTTTATGCATTGGACTGTGATCTGAAATGTCAGCAGTTTGAAACCACCATCAAGAGTTACAGTCTCAGAAACCCACAGGGGCAGGTCTCCCATGTCCTATAGGGTCATTATGAGTTGGCATCAACTTGATGGCAGTAAGTCTGTGTGTTGCTCGATAAACTGTTCAGATGATTGCTGAAGCCAAAATGGGTGCATAAGCAAATGTGGTTGAAAAAAGCTGATGGTGCCTGGTTATTAATAGCATATGGGGTCTTAGATGCTTTGCAGTTAAATAAGTGCCCAACTAGCAGGTAAGAAACAGCCCACAAGGAAGCACACCAGCCTGTGTGATCATGAGGTGTTGAGGAGAAATGGTATCAGAAGTTCAAAAGATAAGCAACCAAATTGATGTGAAGGGGCATGGATGTAGTAGAGACCCAGAAATCACAGCCCCTCTGGTAATTGGACAGTCACGCTCAGAAGGGACACAGGAAGGGATGATAAATCCAGGGTGTGGTATAGCACTGATGAACTACATAATTATCCTCTAGTTCCTTAATATTCCCTCCCCTTATGATTATGGTTTTTATTTGTTTTGCCTCTTTAATCATATCAGATTTGATGTAGGTTCATCGTATATTTAATATCATTTGATACATGAAAGCTAAGATAGATAACCCTTCAGAAACAATAAATGGAGTAACGGTTCCCTGAGGGTACGGGAAGGGGGGAGGAGATAACAGGGAGCTGAGAGCACTGATGACTGAATAACCCCACTCAATGGGATCGAACAACAGAATTGTATGTGAGTGGATATATTGGATGTGCAAGATATAGAAAAAAATAAAGTAAGGTTTCCTGGGGCGGGCTATGGTGGGCAAAGGAGGGAATAAATGGGGAGCAGATATCAAGGAGTTCAAGAAAAAGAAAATGTTTTGAAACGGATTGTGGTAGCAACTGTACAACACTGTTTGATGTGATTTAACTATGGAATGTTATACTTGTAAGATCTCCCAACAAAATGATTTTAAAATACAATAATAATAATAATAAATAAAGCAGTCAGGCACATTCCATACGTGTGGAATGAGGAATGGTGCTTGAGAGCACTGCAAGGACTCGCTTTCCGACCTGAATCACCACTCCGCACACCAGGCACACAAGGCACATCTTTGAACTACGTGTGTTGCTAGGGCTTGGAAGAGAGCTGGTCTGAGACTCAGAATTGCATTTATGCCATGACTCAGTCTTCATTTTGCAGTGTCAAGGATGGGACGTGGCAAAGTCATCCTCTACTCTCATTGTCACCCTGAAAATGGTGACAAACTTTGACATAAGGGACAAGACAAAAACCTGAATGAGAACCTCTGGAAAGAATTACTTTGCCTTGGAAACTGAGAACTGTCAACTTGCGCAGTCACCTGGGCTGACAGGAGGTCCGTGAGGCTGGACAGTCCACATCACTAGGCTTACTGCAACCCAGCTTCTTACTATTCTCTCAGCAGCAGACAAACATCGGAAGGGTCAACTGAGCCTTGGTGCTGCTTCTAAAATGGTTTCCATCAGAGGGGTGGGAGGACAGTACATAAAAAGGCCACATTGTGAAACTGCTAGGTTTCATTAGCGATGGCATGAAGCCTAGGTCTGTGATCTGGTGCCGCAGTCCCCAGTCTCGAGCAGACCCAAGACTTCAGGGCCTTGTCTCCCAGGTTTTGGGTCAGTGGTTCGTGCTGAGGGCCATAAATTCTGTGTAGTTGAGGGGACACAGTGTCCATTTCCCTGGGGATGGCTGACCTGTCTGTTGTGTGGAAGAATACGTAGGATGCCTTAAATGGATGTCACAGCACCCTTGGCATCTCTGGATGTGGTGCAGCTGGCTGTGTCAGGCTCCATCCCACATTTCCCAAATGAGTCTAATGGCCTTTGGCTGTTGACTCACAGGATTTCAAGACACCAATCTGCCATTTGCAGGTGAGCAGGTTATGTTGGGGTCCAAAGACGCTGTACCCACATTCAGAGAAAACTTAAGGTTCCCAGGTTGGCTCTTTTAGCTATAATTCATTTACATTTTATTAAATAAATAGCTTTAGAGCACTACAAAACTGGGAGGGAGGAGGATGCAAAATGCTCAACTGCCAAAGATACACAGGTCAGTGTCCACAGATCTCCCTGGGGTGAGGGAGTGGCCTGTCAGTGTCCACAGATCTCCCTGGGGTGAGGGAGTGGCCAAAACTAAGCACACAAAACCACTGTGTATCAGAGCTTTGGCAGCAGGGCTGAGAGACTTGCCACGGTGTCTGCTGATGCACAGTTGGGGGCACTGATCCAAGAACCAACCCCTGGCTATACAGGACTATGACAAAATTCTAGGGCAGCTGTGTTACCTCCTTGTTCTTGTCTTTTGAAGGAGCTGAGATTAATCAAACACAGTCTACACTGTAGGTGGAATTTGTCATAAACCTCAGCACTAAGAGGATCCTGAAGCCAGAGATATCTACTTTTAAGCAGATATGCATGCCTATGCACACAGGTCCCAACTGCTTCCATTGCTTGACCTGTGTCCTGCGCAGGCGCCGCTGGCACAGGTCTATTCTGACGAATTCTGACACTCAAGGGGACAAATCTCAAGCTCTCTCTGAACATCAGGGAGTCATTAATATGTTTTAGATATAATTTATCTCTTTTATTAAAAGAGTTTTCACATCAACCAGCTTACAGCTCAGAGGACAATCTGTATAGAGACTGGTCTGTGACCTGGGCAAAGGAAATATAGCTCCTTTATTTACTGTCACATACCCTCACTCTCTCTGTCTCTAGCCTATGCTGAAACCTCACCACCAAGTCCCTTCATCTTAATCACAACTCTGGAGGTGGCTTTGGAACATCTACGAGTGATGGACATGCCTCTGATGAGGTCATTGTGAGATCACATAACTGCTGCCATTTCATTACAGTTGATAAAGCCCCCATCCCCTTCCATAAATTCCCAGCTACAAGGAACTCAGCCGGGTGGTGCCAGTGTGTCTAGGGCAGGTGTTTGTGCCTCAATATACCCTATGATGCTTGGAAGTGGCCCATGACACAAACTACGGGTAGGTCTGAGAGATAGCCCAGTTTGCTGGAACAAGGACTCCACCCTTTCCCCAAGAAGATCCTCTACCTTCGGAGCAATCTGCTGGGGCAGGCATCCATCTGGCCGGAAACTAGATGGGCTACTCTGTGTCTTGTGCATCCATGTCTGTAGGCCTTCCAGCGCAGCCTGCAACTCATCATTGCGGTCCTGCAGGTCCTATAAGCAGAGTAGAGATGGCCCTGCAATCCCCATGCTACACAGCAAGGCCCAAGGAACAATGCAGCACCGCAGGGTCTGCAGGATGCCCAGTGGAAAGGAAATTCAATTCCTGACAGCAAACATGTAACATTCAAACTATAAGTTTCCAACTATGCAGTGAGTTAAACATGACAGGGATAATTCAGCTTTCTTAAATCCTACATCGCCTTCTATCACTAGAATCATAGCAGGGGCTAAATTTTTTTTTAAAGTGAAGTGAATGTGGAGGAGAAATGCAGATCACCAACACCTGACTCAACAGGAATGTGTGCAAGTCCACCACAGTGATGGGGTGTGGGCAAGAAAAGCAACTCACTGGTGTCCTTTCTCCAGAGGGTTCTGCAGCTTTGACTGTCAAGGCGTTGCCATCATCTTAAAACAAAATGCCACCCAGCAGAGCAGAAGGGCCACATGGATGGCTGAGGCCCAATGAGGCACATAGAGTGGGGGCTGCTGGACAGACAGGCAATGCTGGGAGGCTGCCCTGAATCTGCACCTGGCTGCAGTGGTCTGTCTGCACAGGAGTTGAGGAAATGCACTGTAAAAAGCACACTTGGTTGCCAGGGTTTAGAGGCGAATCTCCCAAGACACAGCTCTCACTTGTAGATTTAAGGGTAAGAAGGCAAGAAGCACCTCTCTGTGGGACTATCGTGGTGTGAAGTCTCTTGGCATGGCTCTTCTGTCTAGGTCTTTGTGATTCCCATTGATGATTAGGTGGGACTTTGCAAATAGGGCATGTCTAACACAAAACAGAGTGGACTGGTTCATTTTCGTTGCCACTTCCCTGGCCATAGGGATGTGTTATCTTAGAACAGGAACAGAGAGGAATCCCATGAACTTAAGGGATAAAGAACTACCAGTGGAGAACAAATGAGATCTCTGTCTAAAGACAAGAGGAACCAGAGGCTGTGAAACAGAAATTACTGGACAGACTGAAAGAACAAGGCAAAGTCAGAGGCTGAGGCAAGGAGACACGAGACAGAATTGAAGAGCAACACAGAGACTAAGGACTAGAGAAAGACTTGATTGAGGCGAGATGATACTGTGGACCAATGACTGTATCCTTAGTGTTTTCTGATCTTGGCTTGTAGTAACCCATTAAGTTCTCTAAAAAGCTCCCTTAATTGTGAGTATTGCCTGTGAGCTCTGTGCGACCAGTGCAATGGATTATAGAACACAGCACAAAAGTAGAATGCTGTGGAAGAAACAGTTACTATCAGAAAAGGGTAAAGAATGATGGAGGGTGGAGGCATGTCTGATCTCTATTTTGTGGCAATCGGCCTTGATTGATGGAGCTACGTAGGATTCTTCTCCTTGATGTAGCCAGAGGTCAGCTATGCACTCCATGCGGTTTACTCAGGGACCCTAGATCCCTTCGTGAAGGAATGTGAGGTGTGTGGTCACTTTCCTTTTTGTGCACCTGGGGATGGGGGACTTGGGACTCTTCAGACCTAATGAATATGGCAGCAGTGCTCCCAGGGACTATAGGAGTATGATTCTACCTGGTTTCTCCTTTAGGAAACGTACTCTGGAGGGACACTAGACATTGAACTGTGAAGAAGCCCAAACTGGCCCATCAGGCAGCCACATGGTAAGCGAGCTTTCAGACATTTCTGGTCTAGCCAGTAAGGTGTGTAGCTGAGGCCCTGGCATCATAGGGCAGAGAAGAAACATGTTTGTTATGCTATGTCTGAGTTCCTTCCCACAAAATATAAAATCTATGAGCATATTTAATTGCTATTTTAGGCCATTAAGTGTTGGCGATAATTTCTTATGGAGCCATAGTAACTGGAATAACATGTATGAGTGAGCCACAAATAACTCATGGAAATAGGATTAAAAGGTAAAGGAATTTTCCATGAATTTTTGAAGCCATTTTTCTGTAATTTACAAAGGTAAATTACAGGCTCTTGAGGGGAAAAGTATATTAATTTTAAGTGGGAGAGAAAAAAAAGTTCTCACAAAAATCTGTTAAGAAATGGATGATAGAGACTTCCAGGAAGATGGCGACTGAGTAACACATAGCAGAGGAACTCCACAGAAATCTGTGCAGGAGAGTCACTAAGAGGGAAATTCCACACCGCCAGGTCGCAGAAGGAGCATCAGAAAGATAAGTAGGCAGAGATCCAATAGGTTTTAAGGAGCTGGGTCTTTTGGCTTACCACAATGGAGGCCAGCTAGGGTTTGACCTTAGCCTAAGGTGGCCAGACATACCGCTTTTTAAACATTTTTTCTCGTGTCTATGGTGTTTTTAAAAAGTCCCAATTTTTGGAAAGAATGGACAACAAGTGAGGGTATGTACGGTTTTCGGCTGCCATGTGGCAATTTCACCAGGATATGAGTTTTATCAATGGTGTCCCGCTATACCAATGTTAAAATCTGGTCACCTTACCTTGGCCCGGCCACTGTCTTGGCTGGAGCCAGGATCATTTGTAGCCAACACAGGGGCTTTATCTCAACACAGCGACAGTTTGACACCATCTCAGGGCAGGGATTAAACCCCTCCAGCCCCATGGTCAAGGATCAGGTTCATTTATATTGATGCTTCAGTTTCCCTCTCTTCTCTCTATTCCCCCCTATCCCCCTGTCTCAGTGGGCTGTTTTTTTCCTTCTCTTTTTCTCTTCCCCTTTCTCTCACACAGCACTGCCAACATCCTGACCACTACCCTTAGCCTAGGGCATTAATGCCTGCACTCAACCCTGCTGGGCGAGCTCCTCCCTCTGCAGCATAACCGGAAGCTGGGAAAGCCCACCCACACTCCAACAGGGGATATCCTGCCCAACTTCTTCCCTGGAAAAGCCCACCTGCCGGTCCTCTGTAGTGCTTAAGACATGGCTGGAGAAATTCGGCACCCCTTCTTTGGGGGAAATCCTGCCTGTGTGCCTTGGGGAGCTCCTATCCATCCTCTGTGGGCCCACGTTACTGAGGGAGCTTCCTCCCGCCTGCTGTAGTGCCTCACAGACTAAGAAAGCTTATCAAACACTCACCAGCTTTCCACGGAGCAGTGGGAACCTCTGCCTAACCTACGCAGTGATCTACCTGATCAGGGAAATTCCGCCCACCATTCACGGTGCTCTATACCAAAGCAGGCAACCAACCAGATTTCTGTGACACTCCTGTTGCAGCGGGCACCTTTGCATGCCACCTGTGGCAACCCAAGCCGTCATGGGCCACACCATCATGGATTCTTGTGAGATCACCCAGTAAAGCACCATCCTCGTGGATCCACAACAACCCAACCAGCATCTCCGGAGAGGCCCATCCAACTTGTTGACTAGGGAAAGAGTGAAGCCACAGGAGGATAAAGTGGTTGGCTAATTCCATAGTGAAATTAGCTGTAGCAGTTCGAAGAAGCTTTCCTATGAGTCTCCCAGAGAGAGCCAGTGCTCTTTGACTCCCTGAAAAATGGCACCTGGCTCCTCTAAAACAAACAGCAATCAGGCCCAATGACCTCAACAAAAAAACATGAGAAACAAACTTCAATGGCAGAGATGTCCTGAACCAAACGACATGCATAGAAGAAGCAGATATTTATCTGCCACATAAAGAATTTTTCAGAATACTTCTTGCAGTAATACAGGATATGAGAAAAACAATACAGAAAAAAGATGAAATGAAAGAGGAGATTAAGTCCATACACCAAAGGGAAATACAAGAGATCAGGGAAGAGATAACAAAAACTAGTAGCAGACACGCAGACCTCGAGAATCGACTGGAGGAGGCAGATAATTGCACCAGTGACCTAGAGGACAGCCAAGGAGACTTTAAATGCGAACAAAAATCTAATAAGATCATTAGTGAAGCTGAAGAGAACCTAAAAGCTAGGTCTGATGCTATGAAGTGGAACAACATTAGAATTATTGGATTACCAGAGGAAGACACCACAAAGAAGTCAACTGCAACAGAGAGGAAATTCTTGGAGGAAAACTTCCCGAGCTTAATGAATGAAAACCTGGCAACCATTCAGGAAGCTGAAAGAACACCAGTCAGATTGAAACCCAAGAAGAAATCAAGGCACATCATACTTACTATCTAACTTTGAGGAAAAGGAGAAAATCATGAGAAGAGCTAGGGAAAAACAAGCAATCACATAGTTTCCCAAATAAGAATATGCTCAGACCTATCATGTTTCCCCAAAAGTCAGACATCCCCCCAAAATAAGACCTACTTACAGTTTTGCCTCGGGCTGAAATATAAGGCATCTCCCAAAAATAAGACCTCCCCAAAAATCAGCACCCCCGAAGCTACCGTAACTCTGGACTCTGGATCATAGTGGTGGGCACCACCACGCAGCTCACTATTGGCTGCAGCGCAGTCAGAGCAGACAGGTAGTACGAGGTCTCTTTTAATAAAACAATAAACAATAAACGTGTACCACATTCTTCTCCATGGAAAAATAAGATATCCCCTGAAAATAAGACCTAGTGCATCTTTGGGAGCAAAAATTAATATAAGACACTGTCTTATTTTCGGGGAAACAGGGTATCAGAGAACACTATGAAGAAGAGGAGAGAGTTGTTGAGCAACATTGCAAAAATTGAAGGAAAATAATGCAAACCCAAGAATACTCTACACAGCCAAATTACTGATCAAGATAGATGAAGAAGTAATTGTCTTGTTAGAGAAGGAAAAACTCAAAGAATACATTAGAAGAAACCCAGCCTGGATCCTTGTCGATCCAGTATAGGCAGAAGAACAGCACTCACCAAGCATAAGTAAGAGACTGCCACAGAGAACAACCTCACCCAGAGGGAAACAAAGAGAAAACAGCCCCCAAGATAGCATTGGATTAAGGGTGAAAAGAAGTCAAGAATGAAACACACACACACACACACACACACACACACACTACATTAAAAAGAAAGGGAGGTGGGAAAACACCCAACACAAAAGGTGTAAGATGACATCACAGAGTCCACGGATGGAAATAATACCCCTGAATATCTATGAACTAAACTCAGGCATTAAAAGACTGAGGCTAGCAGACTAGTTTAGACTAGTTTAGAAATACAACTAATCAATCTGCTGCCAACAGGAGACACATGTCAAGACTACAAACAAAACTAGGCTGAGAATCAAATGCTGGAGAAAAACATACCAAAGAAACAGCAATTAAAAAAAAAACCAAGGGTTGCAATCGTAATCTTGGATAAAACTGACCTCAAAGTGCAAACCATAAAAAGAGATGAGGAACACTATATAATGCTCAAGGGAACAGTAGGCAAAGAACCACTAAGCATTGTAAACATATTCCCCAAATGACAGACCTGCTGAATACGTCAAACAAATGCTTCAAAATATGAAAAAGGAAGTCACAGCCTCAACAATTATAGTAGGTGACTTCAATACACCACTCTCTGAGAAAGAAATATCACAGGGAAAGAAACTCAACAAGGAGGCCAGAGATCTAAACACTACAATTAGTCAATTTGACCTGATATATATTTACAGAGCTTTTCATGAAAATACAAAATATTTCACATTCTTTTCAAGCCCACATAGCACATATTCGAAGATAGACGACATGCTGGGGCATAAGTCAAATCTGCATAAATTTAAGCACATTGATATCATATAGACTTCTCTCACTGACCACTGTGCCATAAGGCTGGAAATCAGCAAAAGGAAGATGAATAAAACAAGGCAAACAATTGGAGGATGAATAACTCTCTACTGAAAAAGGAGTGTGTACTGGCTCAGATCATAGATGAAATTAGGAAATTTCTAGAAACCAATGAGAATGAGAATAAGACGTACCAAAACTTATGGGACACAGCAAAGGCAGTTATCAGAGGAAGTTTCATAGCAATACATGCACACCTGAGAAAGGAAGAAAGCCATATGACTGATATGCTGGCACAAAATTTACAGCAACTAGGGCTGAGTCAACAGCACAATCGTGCTAATAGCAAAAGAAAAGAAATAATAAAAATCAGGGCTGAGATTTAGGAGAGGGAAAATAAGAAAACTATGGAAAAAATTAATGCTGCTAAAAGTTGGTTCTTTGAAAAGATAAACAGAATCAACATATCGTGGGTAAACCTAACCAAAGAAAGACGGGAACAAATTTCAATAGCAAGAATGAGGGATGAAAGAGGGGACATTACAACAGACTCTAATGAATTCAAAATGATAATTAAAGAGTATTACGAAGGACTGTATTCCAATGAATTCAACAACTTGGAAGACATGGTCAAATTTTGAAAAACAATCCCTCCCTCGAATTTCCCAGAGGAACATCAAGAATGTCAATAGACCCATAGCAATAGAAGAAATAGACAAGGATATCAAGGGATTACCAACCCCAAATTCCCTGGACCAGATGGCTTCACAGGACAATTCTACCAAGCATTTAGGGAAGAAATGACACCAATCCTACACAAAATCTTCCAGAACCTAGAAAAGACGGCAACCTCTTGAAGCAAGTATAAATATGATACCCAAACAGGGCAGGAATCCTACAAGAATTGAGAACTACAGACCAATATTCTTAATGAACACAGATGCAAAAATTGTTAACAAAATACTTGCCAATAGAATACAAATGTATATAAAACGAATACCATATATACTTGAATATAAGCTGACGTGAGTATAAGCCTAGGTACCTAGTTTTTACCTGGGAAACTAGAAAAACTGATGACTTGAGTATAAGCCTAGGGTGGGAAATGCAGGATGTGAACTAACACAGAGACCAGAGGGGAGAGACGGAGCGCAGCCACGGACACATCCTGACCAGTTCAGCTGCCAGCGTAAGTGAATCACTATGGGTGCTTCTGCAAATTGGAGCCTTCCACGTCATAGGATGGCTCTGATTGGTTAGATGTGAGTAACAAACATTCAAAGCCCTGCAGTATCAGTGGGGCTTTGAATGAACAGCGGAGGAACGACAATCACCTGTGAGATATTACACCTCGTATAAGTTAAACCCCAGTTTTTCAGCACATTTTTTGTGCTGAAAAATTCAGCTTATACACGAGTATATATGGTAATTCACCATGACCAAGCAAGATTCATACCAGGGATAGTTCAACATACGAAAGACCATTAGTATCATGTGCCACATTGACATGAAAAACTCTAAGAACCACATGATAATATTGATAGATGTGGAAAAAGCATTCGACAACATCCAACACCAATTCTTTTTTAAGACACGTCAGGAGATAGGAATGGAAGGACAATTCCTCAAGACAATACAAGCTATATATGAAGAACCAACAACCAACATGGTAGTCAATGCAGAAAAGAGGAACACAATTCCACAGAAAAAGGGTCCAGACAAGGATGCCCCTTGTCCCCACTCTTATTTAACATCGTACTGGAGGTTTTAGCTCGCAGCATAAGGCAAAGAAGAGACATCAAAGGTATTCGTCTGGGGAAGGAAGAGGTAAAACTATCGTTATATGTAGATGACATGATTTTATAAATGGAAAATCCCAAAAGATCCAAAAGGGGCAGAGTGGCAGGATACAAGATCAACAAACAGAAGTCCACTGGACTGCTATACATATCAGCTAAAATAACAGAAGAGGAGGTCAAAAAGGTGGTACCCATCACAATAGCCAAGCACAAATTAAAATATCTAGGGAAATAGCAGACTAAAAGAACAAAAGATTTATATGAGGAAAACTATGGAACACTATTACAAGAAACCAAGAGTGATTCAACAAATGGGAGAATATCCCATTTTTGTCGATCAGAAGACTCAATATAGTAAAGATGTCAGTTCTCTCCTAGGCACTATATAACTTTAATGCAATCCTGAGAGAATTACCCTCATCTTTCTTGAAAGAAATGGAAAAACTGATTACCAAATTCATATGGAGAGGGAAGAAGCCCAGAATTAGCAGAGACTCCCTAAGAAGGACACAGTGGGAGGGCTTGCTTTACCTGACTTTAGCACATATTATAATGCCATCATGGTCAAAACTGGGAGGTATTGGTATAATGACAGATACTTAGACTACTGGAAAAGAACTGAAAACCCAGAAATAAAATCATCAGCATACAGACAACTCACTTTTGATAAAGCCCCCAAAATATCAAAAGCAGGTACCCTCTTTAACAAGCAGTGTTGGAAAAAATGGATATCTACCTGCAGAAAAATGAAGCATGACCCTTATCTGACTCCATGCACAAGAATAAACTCAAGGTAAATCACAGACCTTGAGGTAAAACTCCAAACTATTAGGTCCATCAATAAGGGAACTGGGACCAATCTGAGAATTTTGGCACTGGGAATACATGGGATAGCAGAAACAGGGAAGGACACAAATGCACATGAGTCACAAATTGACATGTGGGATACACTGAAGATAAAACATCTGTGTACATCAAAATAATTCACCAAGAGAGTAATAAGAGAGCCCACGGACTGGGAAAACATCTTTAGCCTGACACATCAGACAAAGGCCTTATTACTAAAATCTACAATACTCTGCTAGTTTCCAAAGAGAAAAAAACTAATTGCCCACCGAGGAGGTGGGCAAAGGACCTGAACAGCAGTTCCACAAGGGTACAAATCCGAATGCAAGGAGTTGGAAACAACCCAAATTTCCACCAACAAATGATTGGATTAAAAAACAGTGGTATATACATACAATGGAGTACTACACATCACTAAAAAGCAGTGATGACAAATACTAAGAGGACGCCTGGCCCTCCCACCAGAAGAACTTATTTCAAAAGACGGCATTGAATCTGCAGCTCCAGGAGAGGGACATATCTGATGGGAGCACATGGGTGATGATGAAGGGGGAGGAGGAGAAAGTGGAGCACATCCTGGCCCACCAGGTCTTGAGGACGATTATCCCGATTAGAGCAGCCTGTCCACAGAGAGGACCACATGGCCAGCCCCACTATGAGACATGACGCCCCTCACTGACCCATAGCTCTACCGGGGACAACACTGGAGACACAGTGTGGGAACTACGCCTGATCTGATCCCGCCACACCGAGGCAAAACACTAAGGGGGTGCAACAGAATAGCAAGGGAATGGAACGGCGAGGTCCTCAGGGAATGATGAAGGTGGACTTTGGGGCTAGGGTGTGGTACCCCAATTGATTGAACTGGAAAACACTCCTAAAGGCCAACACACAATCCTTGAACTAACTACAAACTTTTCTTTCTTGTGTTTTTTTTTGTCATTGATTTATTGTTGTTGGTTGGTTGTATATTGTTCCTTGGTATTTTTATGTCTTGTTTTTGTGCATGTTATTATCTCCGCTGGTCTTTCTAAATAAGATAGGCTGGATGAACAATCTGGAGGATAAAACAACAGGACCGACAGTTCAGGAGGGACATAGGAGAGGTGGGGGAAAAGGTAGTGGTGTTAACAAACCCAGGGACAAGGGAACAAGTGATCTAAATCAGTGGTGAGGAGGGGCTGGGAGGCCTGGTAGGGCATGATCAAGGGTAATGTAACAAAGAGGATTTGCTGAAACCCTGGTCGGGACTGAACATGATAGTGGGACAGAAGGAAAGTCAAGGGAAATAGAGGAAAGAGCTAGGAGACAAAGGGCATTTATAGAGGTTTAGATAAAGACATGTATATATGCAAATATATTTATATATGAGGATGGGTAAATAGATCTATGTGCATATATTTATACGTTTAGTATTAAGGTAGCAGAAGGACATTGGGCCTCCACTCAAGTACTCCCTTAATGCAAGAATACTTTCTTCTATTAAATTGACATTCTGTGATGCTGACCTTTTCAACGCAACTGCTGAAGACAAAGCGGGTGCATAAGCAAATGTGGTGAATAAAGCTGATGGTGCCCGGCTATCAAAATATATAACGTCTGGGGTCTTAAAGGATTGAAGATAAACAAGTGGTCATCTAGCTCTGAAGCAACAAAGCCCACATGGAAGACGCACACCAGCTTGTGTGATCACAAGGTGCCAAAGGGATCAGTTATCAGGCATCAAAGAACAAAAAATCATAACATTTTGTGCTTGCCTCCATGATATGATCACTGAAGACAAATGGGTGCATAAGCAAATGTGGCAAAGAAAGCTGATGGTGCCCGGATATCAAAACGTATAGCGTCTGGTGTCTTAAAGGCAAACAAGCAGCCACTTAGCTCAGAAGCAACAAAGCCCACATGGAAGAACCACACCATCCTGTGCGATCACAAGGTGTTGAAGGGATCAGGTATCAGGCATCATCAGAACAAAAAATCTTACCATAGTGAATGAGGTGGGGGGGGGCGGGGTGCAGATTGGAAATCCAAAGCCCATTTGTCAGTCACCGGAATCCCCTTGCAGAGGGGTGTAGGGGAGGAGGCAAGCCAGTCAAGGTGTGATGTAGCAACAATGAAAAATACAACTTTCCTCTAGTTCCTAAATGCTTCATCCTCCTGCACTATCATGATCTGATTTCTACCTTGCAAGTCTGGCTAGACCAGAGGATGTACACTGGTGCAGATAGGAACCAGAAACATAGGGAATCCAGGGTGGATGATCTCTTCAGGACCAGTGGTGAGAGTGGCACTACTAGAAGCGTAGAGGGAGAGTAGGTTGGAAGGGAGGAATCGATTTCAATGATCTGCATTTGACCTTGTTACTAGGGGGTGGACAACAGAAAAGTGGGTGAAGGGAGATGTCGGACAAGGCAAGATATGACAAAATAATAATTTATAAATTATCCAGGGTTCATGAGGGAGGGGGAAGCGGGGATGGAGGGGACAAAATGAGGACCTGATGCCAAGGGCTTAAGTGGAGAGGAAATGTTTTGAGAATGATGAGGGCAATGAATGTACAAATGTGCTCTACACAACTGATGTATGTATGAATTGTGATAAGAGTTGTGTGAACTCCTAATAAAACAATTAGGCCTCCACTTACTCAATGCAAGAACACTTTGTTCTATTAAATTGGCATTCCAGGATGCATACATTCCCGACATGATTGCTGAAGAAAAATGTGTGCATAAGCAAATGTGGTGAAGAAGGCTGATGGTACGTGGCTATCAAAGCGTCTGGGATCTTAAAGCGTTGAAGATAAACAAGCAGCCATCTAGCTGAGAAGCATCAAAGCCAACATGGAAGAAGCACACAGCCTGTCTGACCACAAGGTGCAGAAGGGACTGGTTATCAGACATGAAAGAACTAAAAATCATATCAATGGGTGCCCACCTCCCTGATACGATCAATGAAGACAAACGTGTGTGTAAGCAAATGTAGTGAAGAAAAGTGATGGTGCCCAGCTATCAAAAGATATAGCGTCTGTGTTCTTAAAGGTTCTAAGATAAACAAGTGGCCATCTAGCTCAAAAGCAATAAAGCCCACATGGAAGAAACACACCAGCCTGTGTGACCACGAGCTGTCGAAGGGATCAGGTTTCAAGCATCAAGGAACAAAAGATCATATCAT
This sequence comes from Tenrec ecaudatus, assembly GCF_050624435.1. Classification (NCBI taxonomy): domain Eukaryota; kingdom Metazoa; phylum Chordata; class Mammalia; order Afrosoricida; family Tenrecidae; genus Tenrec; species Tenrec ecaudatus. The sequence continues at coordinate 215,265 of NW_027459577.1, forward strand.
TGAAAATGTGGGTGAGTGCAGAGTGGAGACTCAAACCCCATTGGTAGCCAATCGGACACCCCTTAGTGAAGGGTTGTGGGGAAGAGATGAACCAGTCAGAGTGCAGGGTAGCAGCGATGAAACATATAACTTTCCTCTAGTTCTTAAATACTTCCTCTCCTCCACTATCATGATCCCAATTCTACCTTACAAATCTGGCTAGACCAGAGGATGTACATTGGTACAGATAGCAACTGGAAACACAGGGAATCCAGGACAGATGACTCATTCAGGACCAGTGGTGAGAGTGGCGATGCCTGGAGGGTGGAGAGAATGTGGGGTGGATAGGGGGAACTGATTACAAGAATCTACATATAGTCTCCTCCCTGGGGGAGGGACAGTTGAGAAGAAGGCGGTGGGAGACATCGGACAGTGTAGTATATGACAAAATAATCATAATTTATTAATGGTGAAGGGTTCATGAGGTAGGGGACAGTGGGGAGGGAGGGGGAAAATAAGCAGCAGATATTAAGGGCTCAAATAGAAGGCAAATGTTTTGAGGATGATGATGGCAACAAATGTACATATGTTCTTGACACAATGGATCAAGAACATATTGTGATAAGAATTCTATGAGCCCCCAATAAAATGATTAAAAAATAAGAAAAAAAGTAGTGATGAATGCATGAAGCACATTGGAAAGAATTGGAGGAAATTATACTAAGCGAAGTAAGCCAAGCAGAAAATGAGAAGTACTATATGAGTCTGATGAGGAAAGCTTAAAAAAAAAAAGTGCAAAACGGGCTTAGGGAAAAAACTATTGTATATAAACATTCCTGGGTTCAGGTTCAGGGAGTATGGCAGGGACCAGACCAAATCCAGGAATACATATGGTAGACAACTAAAAAGGAAGGGGAAAGAGAGAAAAAACAAAAACAAATGAGTAGTTGGGGAACAGGGCACTAACTCCCCCAAGGGGAGTGTATTATTCATATCTTCTCAGGGAAAGAGGGACCAGACTACAAAGCGGTGCTCTAAGATGTGAATGCAACATACTGGCATGAAGCAGGGAACCAGTAGAGGGGTCTGAGAGACAGGCCCCAATCCCAACTATGTGGACAACCACCCCTGCCCCCTGAAGAATTTACCTTAGGGGCAGCACTGAAGCTACAGCACAGGGAGAGGGACATGTCTGATCAGAGCACACAGGAGCAAATGAGGGGGGAGGAAGAGAGAGTGGAGCACATCCTGGCCCACCAAGACTTGAAGATGATATCCCTGCTCAGAGCAGCCAATAGCTAGAGAGGGCCATATGGTCAACCCCACTATGAGACATGACATCCCTCACTGGCCCATAGCCCTATAGGGGACAACACTGGATACACAGTGAGGGAATTATGCCTGATCAGACCCCACCACACCGAGGCAAAACACTAAAGGCGTGCAACAGAACAGCAAGGGGAGCAGAGCAAGGACGTCTCGAGGGAATACCAAAAATAGACTTTGGGGCCATGGTGTGGCACTCCATCAGACTCCACCAGAAAACACTCCTAAATGTCAATAGACCTTGAACTATTTTCTTTTTTGTTGCTTTGTTTTGCTCTGTCTTGGTTTGTGCATAGTATTATCTCTGCAGGTCTGTCTAGATAAAAGAGTCTGGATAAACAATCTGGAGGAGAAAACAACAGGACCAAAGGTTCCAGGGGACATAGTAGAGGGAGAGGTGGGGGAAAGGAAGTGGTGTTAATAAATCCCAGGGACAATGGAATAACAAGTGATCCAAAATCAGTGATGAGGAGGGTGTAAAAGGCCTGGTAGGGCTTGTTCAAGGGTAATGTAACTGAGAGGAATTACTGAAACCCAAATGAAGGCTGAGCATGATAGTGGGACAAGATAAAAGTAAAAGGAAATAGAGGAAAGAACTAGAAGGCAAAGGACATTTATAGAGGTCTAAATACAGGCATGTACATATGCAAACATATTTATATATGACAATGGGGAAATAATCGATCTATGTGCATATATTTATAGTATTAACGTAGCAGATGGACATTGGGCCTCTACTCAAGTACTCCCTCAATGCAAGAACACTTGTTCTATTAAACTGGCATTCCATAAGGCTCACCTTCCCAACACGATCGCTGAAGACAACACAGGTGCGTAAGCAAATGTGGTGAAGAAAGCTGGTAGTGCCTGGCTATCAAAAGATATAGCACCTAGGGTCTTAATGGCTTAAAAATAAAGAGGCCATTTAGCTGAGAAGCAATAAATCCCACATGGAAGAAGCACACTACCCTGTGTGATCATGAAATGTTGATGGGTTCAGGTATCAGGCATCAAAGAACAAAAATATTATTATCACTGTGAATGAGGGGCAGTGCAGAGTGGGGATCCAAAGCCCATCTGTAGGCAAGTGGCGATCCCCTCACAGAAGGGTCGCAGGGAGGAGATGAGCAAGTCAAGGTGCTGTGTAGCAATGATGAAACATACAACTTTACTCTAGTTTTAATGCTTCCTCCTCCCCACTATCATCATCCCAATTCTACCTTACAAATCCAGCTAGACCAAAGGATGTATACTGGTACACACAGGAACTGGAAACAGAGGCAATCCAGGACAGATGACCCTCTCAGGA